>NC_056745.1:1132082200-1132307200 GCF_019279795.1 Protopterus annectens
AACATGTATAGCTAACGGAACTGTCTCCCGGTAGGAAGATTTCAACAGTAGGTGTGCTTTAGATGGTATTCAGAATGCTGTATGAAGTAAAATGGTGTACATTCTGATGGATAAGACATGAAACTATGGCAGTCATCCAGGACTTTCATGCAAAGACAAAGACATTTACAAATACCCTTTATATTACATTGCCAGTTAATGGAGAGACCTGCTAGCTAACAACCCTTATAGACTGCCTGATAATGCTTGTAAGATCTTTTAGATGTATTTACGACATTTACTTCCCTCTTGTGTGATGGTTCCAGTCTAGGAATTAGAAGTCCACAGAAATGCTGTTGATACTGCATTAATTTTCTGTCTTCTTATTCATTAGTCCTCTATGGAAATTTATTACATGCCAGCTACCAACTATTTTTCTTGTAGAGGTTCTGAAATAACTACATTATCCTATGTCTTCCTTGTCATGAGCATTAACTCATTTATAATAATAATCGACATATATGTGCACAATGCAGGAAGTTATTATATTAACGTACATATTTATAAGATACTTGCTACAAGAAGTATGACTGTAAGGTTTAGAGGTGAAATGAGCACTATGAGCTTTATTTTTAAAACAGTGGTTAGGGTGCCATACTCACTACTTTCATATTCTTCAGCAGTAAGCAAGGTATGTAAGTACCTTCAGGTATGTTCAATTCTAGTAGTGTGACAGAGTTCATATACCAAAGTCACTTTAAAATGTCTTTTGTCTTAGGCTAAATCTTGTGATCTCACTGCATGTTAAACTCAAAAAAAGAAGAATGGCAAGACACAGCTACGAAGTTACCTTCTTTAATAAAAACGAATGAAAATCCAACAGTAAAAAATCCAAGTAGTAAGCGCTTTCGGGTTCAGCAACCCTTCATTAGACAAATTGGTATCACATACCTCCACAATTTAAATTCATAAACTACCAATCAGCATTTAGTATACAACCCGCCTTTTTTGTAAGGCAGGTTTTAAAGGTACCATCTCATTTAATCCAGGACTCATATGTGATGAAAGTGTTATAATCCATTTAGACTCCAATGATTCAGTAAGTAACTTTATGTCCCCACCCCTGTTGCCTAACCTTACATTAACCACAGCTTTGAATAGAAAAGTATGTGTTGGATTGGCCTCTATGTGTCTGTATAAGGCATTGTGCTTGTCCTTATTCCTAATGGATGATAGATGTTGTAATATCCTAACCTTCAACATGTTGTTTGTCATCCCCACATAGAAACCCGAACATTGTGAACATTCTGCCAAGTATACCCCATTAGTTGTTCTGCATGTGGCCCTGGCCTTAAAATTAAAAACCTGGCCATTCACTGGATGTGCAAAGATCGAAACTTTGTTTATGCTGTTGCAGGCTTTGCAGTTGCCACATGGTACCGTACCTACAGTAGTCTTTAAAGATCTCATATTAGTAGTGCATCTTTCTCCACATAACAAATCCTTTAAATTTGTGTTACGCCTATATCCAAAATTTGGTCTGGATCCGACATGTTAAACTCATAACATTTCATATACCTAAAAATGGCACATATTTAATTGCAAAATCTACATATTTGTAAGATAGTACCCAAATGGAACCTTTCAATATTCTTGAATGCTATTTTCCTGCATTCTTAAGGCTTCATATTTTCAATTGTTAAATTACAGTTACTTAGCTTATTTGAAGTCTACTAAAGAAGGACACGTTTTCTAACACTGCATTTAAGAAAATAAACAGGTTTAGATGGAAGGTAAAAAAAATACACTAAGAGTTTGGTATGGGCAATTGTGAATTCAAAAATTCTGCTGAGAAAATCAAATACAATTATTGTTTGGTACCAGAATATCCACAAAAATGTTATTCTCCCTGTAGAATTACACCTGCTGTGATCTTCAGAATAGTACTGTGAGCAATTTATTTTTTTAGTGGAATTTGTTTTCTCTACAGATGTTTCTTAGAAAATGTTGAGACTTCCAGATAAATAATACAAATTATAATATTATTACTATACAGGGCAGCAATATGGGGAAAATTAAATCTGCCAATTAGGTAAAACGCACTGCAGAAAAAAATCACTTTGCCGTCTTTTACAGAATTTTTGTTTTCTATAGCAATTTCATAGAAAATGTTGAAGCTTCTAGATAAGTAATACAAATTACAGGGTTATTACTATTCAGTTTGTAATATTTAAAAAATTAAATATGCCAGTTAAACAGGAAACAGACATGTTGTAGGAAAACTTCTACTAATACTTCCTTTCTGCGTGTTATGTGAAAATCAACATTTTCAGTGACATTTCAGATAATTAACTGAAATCTTATTTGGTACTTGTACATTCTTTATTAATTTGTTGCTCAGGTAATTAACAGGAGAGTCAAAGGCGCGCATTATTAGATAGACTGAAGTTCAGGATTACTTCAGTGATGATTAACCATAATTGCAAAATATCACTATACCTTCAGGCATCATTATTAGAAGTCAGAGAGACTCTCACTTTAGCACTAATCGTCTAACTGGGTTGGTCAGTTAGCATGATATGAGAAATTCTGATTTAGAGTTATGGAAAAGTGCCACTGAGGACATACCTCTGAACTGAACTCTGCACTGTCAGACCTGAGCTCGCTAGTGTTTTCTCTACCAGCCCACATAAAGCAGTAGCATAGGTACCTCCTCAACATGTGTGCACACGTGCAGACACACACACACAAACACACACACACACACACACACACACACACACACACACACACACACACACAGAAGCGCATCCATGTAGCCACAAATAAGACTCTATACATTTGCACACACTCACGGAAGCACTCACTCACACACCTGCCCTCATGCTCCAGCACATAGACACACACACATACATCAATGCAGTCATATTCCTTCCCCCACAGACATACACAACACACGAGTGCATCTGTTTACACACACACACACACACACACACACACACACACACACACACACACACACACACACACACACACACACCACACACACACACACACACACACACACACACACACACACACACACAGCTCCACAATACCTGTTGTTGTCACTGTAAGAGTCCTAGCCATTCCTGCAGGAATGGATAAAAGCAATGTTTTTGACAGCATTCACTTTTTGCTCTTCACGAAAAAAAAAATGCTCAGCAGCCCAAATTCTCTGAATCTTTCTATCATATAAATCCACTGCCTGCCTTATTTTTTGGGGAGAGCACATAGCTAGTTTGCATTAACCCCCCCCCCCCCCTCGCCACATTTGCTGCCACCTGCCACATTTGCATGGTGTTTCTCCGGTAAGATCACTGTCTATGCCACTTCCAGACTACATCTATAAAGGGAGAACAGTCTATAAATCACTCAGGCTTACCATGATGTGAGAAACTTTAGAGGTAAGGTTTCTGCACCATGGTAAGCCTGAGTGAATCCCTGGACAAATTTCTTGCATATGCTGTTTAAATACTGCAGTAATTGCTGCTCCCTGCCATTTATAATATAATGACAAGAGGAGCAATTGCTTTTCTGCAACTGAGTACATACTGAAACATTGTGCATCACATAAGTACTGAAACATTGTGTATCACATAAGTACTGAAACATTGTGTATCACATAAGTACTGAAACATTGTGTATCACATAAGTTATGAAACATTGTGTATCACATAAGTACTGAAACATTGTGTATCACATAAGTTATGAAACATTGTGTATCACATAAGTACTGAAACATTGTGTATCACATATTGTGTATCACATAAGTACTGAAACATTGTGTATCACATAAGTTATGAAACATTGTGTATCACATAAGTACTGAAACATTGCGCATCACATAAGTACTGAAACATTGTGCATCACATAAGTACTGAAACATTGTGTATCACATAAGTACTGAAACACTGTGTATCACGTAAGTACTGAAACACTGTGTATCACATAAGTACTGAAACATTGTGTATCACGTAAGTACTGAAACATTGTGTATCATGTAAGTACTGAAACATTGTGTATCACATAAGTACTGAAACGTTGTGTATCACGTAAGTACTGAAACATTGTGTATCACGTAAGTACTGAAACACTGTGTATCATGTAAGTACTGAAACGCTGTGTATCACGTAAGTACTGAAACATTGTGTATCACATAAGTACTGAAACATTGTGTATCACATAAGTACTGAAACATTGTGTATCCCGTAAGTACTGAAACATTGTGTATCACATAAGTACTGAAACATTGTGTATCACATAAGTTATGAAACATTGTGTATCACATAAGTACTTAAACATTGTGTATCGCATAAGTACTGAAACACTGTGTATCACATAAGTACTGAAACATTGTGCATCACATAAGTACTGAAACATTGTGTATCACGTAAGTACTGAAACACTGTGTATCACATAAGTACTGAAACATTGTGTACTGAAACATTGTGTATCACATAAGTACTGAAACATTGTGTATTACATAAGTACTGAAACATTGTATATCACGTAAGTACTGAAACATTGTGTATCACATAAGTACTGAAACATTGTGTATCACGTAAGTACTGAAACATTGTGTATCACATAAGTACTGAAACATTGTGTATCACGTAAGTACTGAAACATTGTGTATCGCATAAGTACTGAAACATTGTGTATCACGTAAGTACTGAAACGTTGTGTATCACGTAAGTACTGAAACATTGTGTACCACATAAGTACTGAAACATTGTGTATCACATAAGTTATGAAACATTGTGTATCACATAAGTACTGAAACATTGTGCATCACATAAGTACTGAAACATTGTGTATCACATAAGTACTGAAACATTGTGTATCACATAAGTACTGAAACATTGTGTATCACATAAGTACTGAAACATTGTGTATCACATAAGTACTGAAACATTGTGTATCACATAAGTACTGAAACATTGTGTATCACATAAGTTAGGCTCCTTTTTTAAATTCATGCAACAAAAAAATGCTAACATTCACTAAGTTATTAAACATGGAGCATAGATTTTTTTAAACTGTTATCTGAACAAGCCAAAACAAATTGCACCACATTGGGATTTATGTTAAAAAGCTCTGTGCATCTTCTTAAAGTACCAAGGCCTTGTGGTGCCTCTTTGTGAGGTATTAAAGGAAAAATACACAATAATGCTAATGTTGTACATATGAGAATGTAAGGGCCAGTTTTGCTACTGAAAACATAATTTTCCATTAAAGTTTTAAGGAAATGTTTTATGAATTTTAATGAGTACACCCATTCATTAAAATTAAATTAAAAAACAAAAAAAACAGACTCCAAGGAAACTGCAAGATACACCCAAAAAGTTTAATTCATAAGTGTTTTTGTCCACTACAAGTAAGGTGAACTTCATCAGACAAAAATATTGCTCATATATTGTCCTTTTATGGGTAGCACAGTGATGTAGCAGTTAGCGTCGTTGCCTCACAGCAAGAGGATCTTCTGAGCTGGGGTGATTCTGGGAAGAGTCTGCATGTCCTCTCTATGTTCATGTGGGTTTCCTCCAGGTGCTCCAGTTTCTTCCCACATTCCAAACATATGCTGCAGGTGGATTGGACACTTTAAATTGGCACTAGGTGTGAGTGTGTGTGTGCCTTCTGAGGAAGGTTGTGTACCGAGCTGGCAACTTGACACTGTAAAACTCAACTGCCACTCATTTTGCAGACCAAAAATCCGCTGTGAAGACCCCTAATGGGAGCAGCCAAAAGGAGAAGAAGAAGAAGAAGATAGTTTGTCCTTTGTCCTTTTATCATCCGTAAGTCCAGTGCCATCTTGTAGTAGAAATATTAAGTTAACTACATGAAGTAATAAAACCATAAAAAAGTTCAAAACAGATAACATTAAAAACAAATTCCAGTTGCAAAGTAGTTAACAAATTAGAATATTGAATGAATAAAGAATTGTAAACATCCCTAATATTAAAATAAAATTAAACATCCATCTCACCAAGCAATTAAATACATATCTTTCTGAAAAAAACAAAAGATTGTTGATGGAGACCCTGTCATTAATGTCTTGGGGGAGTGGTTAGTGGCATCTAACAACACTTGCCAATATAGTTCACATTTTTCAGTGTAAACCTCCCTGTTACCCTCCTGTCAAACAACAGAACTTTCTCTAAAACAAAGAAAATACATTTCTTAAAATTTTGACAATCATTAGAATATTTGTATAGTGCATTAGTGTTGTCCCTTTTACTAATCACATATGCATGTTGGTAAATCCTGGCTTTTAAAGCATTTATAGTCTTACCAACATAAAATGCGCACAATATGACACATGTTGAGTTTGCCATTTGGATAGACAGGTTTTGAAAAATTCCCAACCACAAATCTCACCCCTTCTATGATATATCAACATTGGGCACGTGCACAGCATCCGAGCATGCCGTTACAAGCCACATTACAGTTAAAACTTGATTTTACTACCTTTTTCAAAAATCCTTTTTAAATTAGACTCTGTTCTAAAAACATAGTGGGGATGTTACCTAAAATTAAGCACATAACTTGTGTTATTATAAAGTTCTGCCAGTTCCTCTGTAGGATATTTCTTACCTCATTGGTGGCTTCACTAAAGCCACAAACCATGGCTCTGTTAAATAAATTCCTAGTATCATTTTCACAAAAGGACCTACGTTTGTCATCAGCTAATACATTTGTCTTGGTTTCCAAATCAGGAACGCCATATTTCAACACTGATGTGTAACAGTGGGACCGGTCTTTAATTTGATTCTTAAAAACATCAATAAAGTCAACAGGATAGTGTCTGTCTTGAAACATTTTGACCATTTTGTTGATTTCATTCAAAAATATTGTTTAATCAGAAATGAGATGGGACAACATGATGAACTGACTTTTAACCATGTTTTTGTTTGCCATAGGGGTTTGTGGCTGGTATAATGCAAACGATTATTGGAATATGTCTCTTTCCTGAACACAGAAGAAGAAAAATGGTTGTCTGTAGCAGTTTTCCTAATACTAACACCCAAAAACTCAAATTTATTTGCCTCAAACAGCCCTTTAAAAAATAAAAATGAGGTGGTGCTCTTAATGTAAATCAAAATTTCATTTAACCTACCCAAGTCACCTGACCAGAGGATGAAAATATCATCCAAATATCTCAAGTCAATCCTGATGTTGATTGAGTAAACCAGTGTAAAAATAAACGCAAACACTGGTACTGTGACAGCCCTCATGGCCACACCTGACACTTGTTTGAAATATTCAGATTCAAAAAACACAACATTGTCAGTTAATACCATTTCCATAGCTTCTACTAGTAAGTTGATCCCTGTTTGAGAAAGCTCAGACCAATTTACTAGGGCATCGTGGAGCCATGATAAACCTTCATGATAAGGGATGACCAAAACTAGATCTTTCACGTCTATTACCAAAAAAATCATGTCCTTATTAAAGGTAATTTTATGTAATTTATTTAAAAATGCCAAGTGTCCTTAAGAACATGCCTTTTGTCAACAAAAAAAAATCTTTAAAGTACAATCTACAAATTTGGCTAAGGGTTCAGTCTTTTGTTTTTCAGAAAAATGCATATTTAATTGCGTGGTGTGATTGATATTTCATTTTATTTTAATATTAAGGATGTTTTCAATTCTTTATTTATTCAATATTCGAATTTGTTAACTATTTTGCAACTGGAGTTGTTTTTAATTGTATGTATTTTGAACTGTGTTTTTTATAGTTTCATTACTTCATATAAGTATACTTCCACCACAAGATGACACTGGGCTTAATGATTATAAAAGGACAATTTATGAGGGAGATTTTTGTCTGTTGAAGTTCACCTTACTTGAGGTGGATGAAAGTGCTTATGAATTAAATTGTTTGGGTGTATCTTGCACTTTCCTTAGAGTCTGCTTTTTTGTTTATTTAAGTTTGTATACCTGCAGACTGAATTGTTGTTTGGTTATTAAAATTAGTTTACCAACTAACATGATTCATTGCAAGTATGTAATTGTGCTTACTGTCTGTGATTTCTGAAAGTATGATGAGTAGTGAAGTGGTACATATTCTTCAGTCTCTTTTTCCTATGAAAAAGTACACTATCATAAGCAAATTTTAGCTACTCCAGAAACCCTCTTTTATGACTTCTGTTGACCATTTTTTTAAGGGACCTCTTCTTGACTGGTGAGTATGAATGCCTTTGCACAGATCTGTCTTTTAGCCTTCCCCAGATGCTGCAACTGCCCCACTCCATTTAGCCATGGTGCCTTTGGGATCTGCATCCAGATGATGGTGTGTACTTGATTGTTTTAGTTCCATGGCAAAGGCTCACCAAATATAAATCTGAAGGTTGTAGATTATGAACAAAATCATTGGAGACAAAGTCATGCTCTAGCAAAGCAGATTGTATTTACAAACAGGATAAAGCAGCAACTTGAAAAATCACAAAGCACACCTAGTCATGGCAGACTAATGGCCAGCTTTTGAACACATAAATTATAATAATCAGCAGTTCACAATTCCTCAGCCTAAGTGGTCCGGAACATTCTCCCGTACAATTTATATTTCAGCTATCTGTTACATTATCGAACAAACTTTCCTTTCTCGTTTAAATGACTTCTTGGAGTGTGCCACCCTTCTTGAAAACTTCTTCATCTCTGAAGACATATTCCTCACAATCTGTCATTCAGTAAATTTCCTTATGACTGATAATACTCTATTGAACAGATTAAGTTGTAAA
The DNA here is from genome assembly GCF_019279795.1 of Protopterus annectens. Classification (NCBI taxonomy): domain Eukaryota; kingdom Metazoa; phylum Chordata; order Ceratodontiformes; family Protopteridae; genus Protopterus; species Protopterus annectens. The sequence continues at coordinate 1,132,090,962 of NC_056745.1, forward strand.
GAAAGTTCATAACATAACAGTATTTTATTTATATGTCTTTACAATGCTTCTATGTACCAAGTTATGCAGTCTGACAATATCTTTTTTTCTCATTGCAACCTGACAATGTATGATTATACGTCATTTCAACCTGCAAAAATTAGTTATAGCATGATGTCTGAAGTGATTTCACAGAACACATTAATATTTTCTATCTTAGTTTGCAGAGAAGCAATGTCTGAAAAAAATTCTATTTGAAATCCATCCAGACACTTCTGTTTGACATTTTACTTAACAACAAAGTTGGTATTATAGGGAAATAACAAACAACCTGGGTATTATTTCTCCACCCTTTGATGGTCCATTATTTCCCTTTAATGCCTACCCCAGAGGGCATTATTGTACTTACAAAATAGCTAATCTTTAAATTGTTTAGCATATACTTTTTTATATTTTTGATGTGAAATAGTTCCTCCGCCTAATGTTTCAAAGTTGATGATGGATATGAAGCTGCTGTTGGAGAAAGTATTTTATGTAAGACTATATTATATAAGTGTGCAATAATTCATACACACACACACACACACACACACACACACATGCACTTATCTACTCAGCAATTACAACCACAGATTGGTACACCTTAGATTGTGGGTTGTGATCATATAAATGAAGAATAAATCGATAACAGCAACATTAATATAGTTAATTCATTGCTGTTTGAAATATTCAGGTCAAAGCATTACAGCTACCCTATACACATTCTGTCAATCTCTTTGTGTCTGAGACACACACATACATAAATATATTCACTTTGCTAACTATGCGGAGCCCAAATGCCTGATTATGATCAAATAAATGATTTAATTCATAAATAAGAATCAGCATAATATATTTTGTCTAGTTGTTGTTTCATTTCTCACACACACACATGCACACACACGCACACACGCACACACACACACACGCACACGCACACACATACACACACACACACACACACACACACACACACACACACACACACACACACACACACACACACTGTTGTAACTGCTATTATATTTGCTTTTACTTCTGTATATTTCTCCACTCTCAAACTATGGCTTTAGTTGTGACTTTAAAAAAATGGTTAGTATGGAGAAAGGAAATGGCACTTTTAGTTAAACATTTCAATAAATCTCAGTGCAAGACTTTCATGCTGGAATAACTGCTCTTCTTTCTCAGGTTATCCCTGTATATTAATTCCCTCCTTTGGAACATTGATTGTCCAGTGGAAATGATTGATTATGCAGGTCCATTTTCTGATACATTTTACTTAGCAAGATAGGTAAGTTATTTATACCAACATGAAGAATTCCCTACTTATATACAGGGAGTCTTTGTAAAACTCTTATTGTATTCAATTTATAACCCTTACCGTTTTCCTAAATGTATGATTGACAGGCCTTTATTGACATAAAAGAAGAATGTCCATGTTGGAGCAAAATGAGGAATTCAAAATGCTGGATTCCTTTTTGGAAGCACAAAAATAAGAATACAGCAAAGAAAGTGATACAGAATGAAGTAATGTTCTTCACAAAGGCACTGATGTACTGATATCTATTCCTCAAATACAAAGCTGGCGAGTTTCATGTTAACTCACATATGGTGACACACTAGAGCTGTGCACACATGTAGATGCTTTGTTTTTAGCATATAAATCCTCAGATCCCCAGAACAGCTTGGATTTATGACTAGTTCCACTGATGAAGGCAATATATTACTGATTCATTCATGAGTTTGTTGGACATTCTGTTAATACTGAATGCGAGGCTACTTTGTGCAGTCCTCTTTCAAGGTGACCCTGCATAGATCGAAGGGAATAAGAGGGAGGAGAAGGAATTAGCAGGTTTAAAGTGGCAATTTTTGAATATAATGAGATTAAATCAAAAGTTTGCAAATGTTTTGCATTTGTAAACCTATTTCCATGCACACTCACTGCTCTTTGCATTTCTTTTTGTGGAGGCATTAGATTTGTTCATTCAGGCTGTCTGTAATAGAAATATTTCCTATTACTAACTGTGGAATATACTCAGATTGAACAAGTGCATTTAGTTTTAGTTATTTTATTTCATTTATTATTTATTCTAACAATGTATCATAAAAGCATCTAATACATGGAGATATGCAGATTAATGGTGTTGAACGTCTTTCAGAGCTGGTAGCACTACAAATGATGTAGTTAATTTTAGCAGATATAGTATGTTACTGATTAAGACATCCGCAGTGGTGCAGCGGTACTGTTGTTGCCTCATAGCAAGAGGTTCTCCCATTCGATTCTCGGCTGGAGTGCGGGGAGTGCCTTCTGTGTGGAGTCTGCATGTCCTCCCTGCGGTTGGGTGGGCATTCGAAAGACATGCGTAAATGGGCATGCCTTCATTGAAGGTTGAACATCAAGCTGGCACCTTGGCGTTTGTGAAAGTCTACTGCCAATCATTAGTGGACCGGAGTTCCGTTGTGGCGACCCCTAACCGGGAAAAGCCGAAAGACCAACAACAGCAAGTATGTTACTGATTAACTGAAGTCAAAATAACTTAATTTGTTAAAGTAAGTGGCAGAAGATCATACGTAGTAAAAATGCTGTGATGATAAATGTAAATGTGACTTATTACCAGAGTCGCAAAATATCCTACTTGTAAATCTTAGCCTTTCAGTACTCACTTATTAGGAGAGTATCTGTGACAAATATACACAATGTGTGCAGCACTCCATCAAAAATGGCACTTGCAGGCTTGGAATGCAGTCTAAAAGACAGTAAGTGTTTGGATATTGTAAATGAGCACTGCAGAATGCTATGAATACCGATGTCACAGGTGCAGTAGGTACCACAGAAAATTCTGTGCCACATGAGACAGAATGTCAGAATAAAATGGGCAGTGCATGAATAAGATGTGGCATATGAGACATAAGGCCAACTTGTGCCAGCAGTAAACCACCAAGGGTAAGAACGTCTGCAGTAAACTTTCAGGATAGGAAAGTCAGATATTACCTTGTGTTTCTAAATTCAAGAATAATAGGAACATGTCAGCAGCCACTGAAATGATTTAGAAAAGGAGTAGGAAGCACCATTTACTACAGGAAGGAGCCTATATCACTCAGGTATACCAGTCTGTGACTGGGGGCTACAGGCCGTATGATTCTGGTCACAGCAGCAGATTTAACTATTCCTACATGAAAACAGGTCTCAAACATAGTATAGCAGGGACATTATTCCTATCAGCAGTGACTCAAACAAATATTACTGAAGGTTTTGTGTATGTAGTATTCACTAATGTGGACTGAGATTGACTTGCTCATTCTGTATGAAGTTCAGCTAAAGCTGAATCTGAAATGTGGAACACATTGCCATCTGGGTTAACTCACTCACAGCTATACCAGCATCTTAAATGTGACACGTTCCCACCTGTGTTAACTCACTCATAGCTATACCTGCATCCTAAATGGCACATGTTCCCACCTGTGTTAACTCACTCATAGCTATACCTGCACCCTAAGTGACACATGTTCCCACCTGTGTTAACTCACTCACAGCTGTGCCTGCACCCTAAGTGACACACGTTTCTACCTGTGTTAACTCACTGACAGCTGTACCTGCATCCAAAGCATGGCAGATATTCCCATCTGGGTTAAATGACCCACAGCTATACCTGCATCCTAAGTGTGGCACATGTTCCCACCTGTGTTAACTCACTCACAACTAAAGCTGCACCATTAACGTGGCACAAGTTCCCACCTGTGTTAACTCACTCACAACTAAAGCTGCACCATAAACGTGGCACAAGTTCCCACTTGTGTTAACTCAGTCATAGATGTAGTTGCATCCTAAATGTGGCACACATTCACATGTGTTAACTCACCTCGCTCACAGCTAAAGCTGCACCCTAAATGAAGTACGTTCCTACCATCTCACTCACAGCTAAAGCTGCATCCTAAATGTGACACACATTCACGTGTGTTAACTCACCTCACTCACAGTTAAAGCTGCACCCTAAATGTGGTACACATTTACATGTGTGTTAACTCGCCTCACTCACAGCTAAAGCTGCACCCTAAATGAAGTACATTCCTACCACCTCACTCACAGCTAAAGCTGCATCCTAAATGTGACACACATTCACATGTGTTAACTCACCTCACTCACAACTAAAGCTGCACCCTAAATGAAGTACGTTCCTACCACCTCACTCACAGCTAAAGCTGAATCTGAAATGTGGAACACATTGCCATCTGGGTTAACTCACTCACAGCTATACCAACATCTTAAATGTGACACATTCCCACCTGTGTTAACTCACTCATAGCTATACCTGTATCCTAAGTGACACATGTTCCCACCTGTGTTAACTCACTCACAGCTGTACCAGCACCCTAAATATAGTACATGTTCTGATCTGGGTTAACTCACTCACAGCTATAGCTGCATCCTAAATGTGACACGTTCCCACCTGTGTTAACTCACTTATAGCTATACCTGCACCCTAAATGACACATGTTCCCTCCTGTGTTAACTCCCTCATAGCTATACCTCCGCCCTAAGTGACACACGTTCCCACCTGTGTTAACTCACTCACAGCTGTACCTGCACCCAAAACATGGCAGATGTTCCCATCTAGGTTAAATGACTCACAGCTATACCTGCATCCTAAGTGTGGCACATGTTCCCACCTGCATTAACTCACTCACAACTAAAGCTGCACCATAAACATGGCACAGGTTCCCACTTGTGTTAACTCAGTCATAGATGTAGTTGCATCCTAAATGTGGCACACATTCACATGTGTTAACTCACCTCACTCACAGCTAAAGCTGCACCCTAAATGAAGTATGTTCCTACCACCTCACTCACAGCTAAAGCTGCATCCTAAATGTGACACACATTCATGTGTGTTAACTCACATCACTCACAGCTAAAGCTGCACCCTAAATGTGGCACACATTCACGTGTGTTAACTCACCTCACTCACAGCTAAAGATGCACCCTAAATGAAGTACGTTCCTACCACCTCACTCACAGCTAAAGCTGCATCTTAAATGTGAGACACATTCACATATCTGTTAACTCACCTCACTCACAGCTAAAGCTGCACCCTAAATGTGGCACACATTCACATGTGTGTTAACTCACCTGACTCACAGCTAAAGCTGCACCCTAAATGAAGTACATTCCTACCACCTCACTCACAGCTAAAGCTGCATCCTAAATGTGACACACATTCACGTGTGTTAACTAACCTCACTCACAGCTAAAGCTGCACCCTAAATGTGGCACACATTCACATGTGTGTTAACTCACCTCACTCACAGCTAAAGCTGCACCCTAAATGAAGTACGTTCCTACCACCTCACTCACAGCTAAAGCTGCACCCTAAATGAAGTACATTCCTACTACCTCAATCACAGCTAAAGCTGCACCCTAAATGTGACGCACATTCTCATCTGTGCTAACTCACTCACAGCTATACCTGCAGCCTAAGTGTGGTACCTGTTCATGGTAGGAGATGGAAACATATTATTATTTTCCATGCACGCTACACTATACTGGACATTTACTGGAGATACTACTAGTTGTTTTGCTAGTAATTAAGACGGTATACAATGTTTCATTATGTACATTAATATTTCTGGAACCAAATGATCTGCAAACTATTGCATTATAATCGGGTGAATCATTAGGTGATGGTGAAGAAAACTGTCACTGATATTTGTACTCTAAATGGTATCTATTGTAAGATACTGTTATTCAAAGAACTATAATTTTCATATTTTACCAATATCTTAATAAACAAGCACTCAGGAATTGTTTTGCTGTCATTTGAAAGCTTAAGTCTGACTGAATGGAAGTGCTCTGGCACTGTGTGGGTTATTCAAAAATGGCTATAAGTACCGTAGAGCACTAATTACCATGAGTCCATGTTTTTAATTCCATTCCAGTTTCACACAATGAGGCTACACATGCACACAAAATAAATCTTAAGTGGCAACAAATGTATTTCAGATGTATATGCAACTACATTATGTTTATCCAGGACAGGTTTAATGACAGTGTCTTGTGATAATTAGCGCTGTGCAATCATACTAGTTCTTTATGAATATTTCCCTGCTGATTCAGAATCCCCACTACAATAAGATAAACTTTTTGTCACTATCTAATTTCACTTCTGGCTGCAGTATGTATGCAGTTCGAGACCTGATCACTACAGCCTTCAGATGTGCATAACAAAGTTGATTAGGTACCTTTCTGATGTTAGCATATCATTTTTGCTGTTTTTGGAGCATAATCAGTATGCTGCTTGTACTATGTTTATATTAAAGGTACTAGAAATAAAACTGAAAAAAAGTCATATACCAGCAATGATATAGTGACTGCCGAATCTTGAAGACACAGTGTTCATGGTAGTGTTTTATCTGCTATTTGCTAGGTTCATTTTATTAAAGGTAGGTCATGGAAAGAAAATACAGAACACCAGAAGAGCACCATGAACCAGTGTCCTACCCCCATAGCCAGCCTTAGGCATAGGCCAAATAGGCAGTTGCCTAGGGAGCCACTCTAGCAGGGACACTTTTCCAGTTTGAATTTGTTTGTCTTTGTAGTAAAGAAAAAGATGGTGTAAAATGTGTTGAATCAATACAGGAAAAATGGAAGAGTAAGACAAACTGTGAGAAAAATGAAGAAAAAAGTAATCTGGATGGAGTAAGTAGACCAGGATGGAGGACTGGGTGGTGTGGGGGAGGGAGCACTGTGGAGCACTTTTGCCTAGAGCAACAGTTGACCAAAGAGTGGCCATCTCTTCAAGCAAAAAAAAAAAAAAAAAAACTTTACTGTAATAAGTTGATCACTACATGGTATTACTGAACGGCAAAAAAAAAAAAAAAAAAAAAAAGTTTGTTTTAATAAGCCGATCACTATTACAGTTAAATTTATGACCTACCCCCCAGATCTTCTATTGATAAGCAAAAAAAAAAAAAAAAAAAACACTTTATTGCATATTGTAATGACTGGCTTATTACAGTCAGATCCACTTGCACTCCCCAGATGCTCCATTGGATGGCGCACCTACTAGTTGGCCAGATGCAAGAGATGATCCCCCCCTGCCCCACCCATTCAGGTCCCATATCTGTGCCCTGCCCCTAACCCTCCTTCTACACATTTTATTAAAAAAATATATTTTAAATTGTAGCAAACTGTTTGCTACAGTTTTATATCCTACCTGCACAGAGTGCTACTACACTCATGGTTTAGTCAAAAAAAGAAAGAAAAAAATTATTTTAAACTGTAGCAAACTACTTGCTACAAATATAGCAAACATCTGCTACAGTTTATACCCTGCCTGCATGGACTGCTACAGCACTCATTACTTTTTAATAGTTTAGATAACATGCTAAGCACTACAGCACTTAGGTTTGACTGCAAATGCAACATCAACTTTTAAAAGTCAGTACTGCATTAAAGAGAGATTGGGATCAGCTGATCATGCCTCCCAAACACTTTGTGTCCAGAGCAGTTGCCCCTGTTGCCCCATCCTAACTATTTTATTGCAAAGCAGGCAGGCAAACCAGACATAAGCAAGTCTCTATTGCCATTAATAGGAAGCAGCTATCTCAGGGTGTATATGGTGAACATTGCTATAGGGAGCAGCTGTCTCAGGGTGTATATGGTGAACATTGCTATAGGGAGCAGATATCTCAGGGTGTATATGGTGAACATTGCTATAGGGAGCAGATATCTTAGGGTGTATATGGTGAACATTGCTACATGACAAAATCAGATAACAGACCTCTGGGTTGAAAGAGAGGTCTGAACAGAAGCCTCCAGGAAGCCATATGTGAAGGACAATGGCAGTCTAGAAGATGCCTTTGAAATCTACATTCTGGATGGTGCCCTGTAGCCTGAAAGGAAGAGGAGTTGTAATCCAGTGCACAGAAACTGGTGAAAATGACCTTACCTGTATAATAAAGCATTAAAGAACTGGTGGCTGTAAACACTGTTTGCTTTGAAAGACCCTGAATGAAAGAATACATCTGCGTACTGAACCCTGGAAAGACTACTGGAAGTGAACTCTTATTCTCCATAATCTTTGGATGTGAATGCTTTTTCTTTGTCATTATATATAAACCTCATCTTAACATTGAAACAACTGATCCCAGAGACTAGTTGTATTATTTATAATACTGAAAACTGCTACATAAAATATATCTTACTACTACACTACATATTAATGAATTCCATACAGAGTATGCAGATAATGTAACTGTAATTTATGGGTCATTGATGTCATCATCGTCATTCACTGCCTTGTTCCCATTTTTCCATGTGGTAGCCAATTCACATAGTTAGAGATTAAACTGCCAAGAGGCTCACCCTGACACTATGAAGTATAGGTCATGTCTTTAAAATATACTACTTATTTCAAATCCTAGGCAATGGAAATTCTGTCACACAAGTCAAACAGTGACTGTTGTTCCTGCATCAATGACATTTGTCTAGAAAATCAATATCTGTTGTGCAAAACATTGCACATTATAGGAATAAATGGTACAATACACTGGACCATTTAACTTAATGTAAGGTGCCCTTTGATTGACATTTGCATTGTTATTGGCACTGAGGATATGGGAATTTGAATGTTTATTATCTGAACATCTAATGTAGTCAGACTTCATCATCAACTCATTTTTCCCATTTTTCTACATGGGGTTGTGGTGTGATAGCAACTGTCATCACCTCTCTCAATGCAGAGCCATTCTCCTACCTTCTTTGAAAGCCATGCCTGACTTTCACTAGTCTTGTCTCATGCAATCCATTCATCTCATGGCTGGATAGCCTTCTTTCCTCCTGCTTTCTTCCTGTTGCTTCCAAATTTTCTTCAAGAAATTGCCTTCTGCTTTCCTACATATGTGATTGAACCACTGTAATCTGTTCTCCTTGACCCTCTCTGCATTTGGGACCACTTTGGCGTCTGCTCAGATATTCATATTTCTTCTTCTGTCCCACAGTGTGCATCCTACCACCCATCTTATGCATTTCGACTCCATTACCTCATGCTTTCTCAACTGCTGTGCCTTTACTGCCCAGGTTTTTGTGCCTTACACAAACACTGGCCATGCCACTGCTTTGTATGCTGTACCTTTCATAGGATCCTAGGTTTGCCTTACACAACCACGGGCCATGCCACTGCTTTGTATGCTGTACCTTTCATAGGATCCTAGGTGTGCCTTACACAACCACGGGCCATGCCACTGCTTTGTATGCTGTACCTTTCATAGGATCCTAGGTGTGCCTTACACAACCACGGGCCATGCCACTGCTTTGTATGCTTTACCTTTCATAGGATCCTAGGTGTGCCTTACACAAACACTGGCCATGCCACTGCTTTGTATGCTGTACCTTTCATAGGATCCTAGGTGTGCCTTACACAACCACGGGCCATGCCACTGCTTTGTATGCTGTACCTTTCATAGGATCCTAGGTGTGCCTTACACAAACACTGGCCACGCCACTGCTTTGTATGCTGTACCTTTCATAGGATCCTAGGTGTGCCTTACACAAACACTGGCCACGCCACTGCTTTGTATGCTGTACCTTTCATAGGATCCTAGGTTTGCCTTACACAACCACGGGCCATGCCACTGCTTTGTATGCTGTACCTTTCATAGGATCCTAGGTGTGCCTTACACAACCACGGGCCATGCCACTGCTTTGTATGCTGTACCTTTCATAGGATCCTAGGTTTGTACATGTTTACTAGGCTAATGACTTTTTTAAGCCTAGCCACGCATCCCAAATCTCTGACAAGTCCTGATAGCCTTGATACGTGTAAGCAGGGGATTGGGAAATGAAACATTTATGCACAGGAGCCTGAGAGATGAACTATTTACAGGTTGCCTGTGTCCATTAGAGATACAGGTGCCAAAAAGGGAAGAATTTCCTGTTCCCCATCCAATTGTCCAAGTTGCACTTGAATTGGGTTAGGGAGGAACTTTGCTTCACATGGATGGGGAGCCTGTTCCATAGATGGGGTAGTCTCTGGGATACATACCTCTCTCTGTCCAGCAGGTCCTATTTATATCACAGGCAAGGTTTAAGTCTTTAGAATGGGTAATTCTGGTGCTGTTTGTTTTGTGGATATGCAGGAGTTCCATCAGAGTGGGGTCTGAGAATGCCCTGTATGCCATGCATAGATCTTCCTTCAAAAGCCTGTAAGAGACAGAATACAGGGACAGGGCCTTGAGGCGGTCTGCATAGGGAATTTTACTTATGCCCTGTATTCTTTTAGTAAGGAACCTCTGTGGGCATTCCAATTGTTGGTTATGCCTGGTTTGTTACATGCCAAACGGGGCATTGTACTCAATGACAGGTCTGATGAATGCCGAATACAGTAGAACAGTGACTTCCTTGGACATGACATAGATGCCATACATTTGTTTATAAGTTGCACAACTTAGAATGATTTCCTCACTACTGTAGACATGTGACAGTCAAAGGCTAGATTACTGTCTATGGGTGTCCATAAGTCCCTGACTACTGGGTCAACTCTAAGGTGTGTGTTGTCAATATGATAGTTATCAGGGGTGGATGACTTCCTAAAGGGTACTATTATGCATTTCTTAGCATTTAGCTTTAGTCCATGGCTCTGACACCAATTTTTGTCTGTGTCAGCCCCTCCTGGAGTTTCTTTGGCATTCTTCTGTCACATTCTGTTCCTGACACTCTGTGGCAGTTGGCTGCAGCACTTCTGATTCTAGCTTTTATCTCTCCACTCTGATTTCCCTTTCTTCTTGGCCAGTTGTCCCGAACACGTGAAGCTATTAACCTGTTCCACTATTTCCCTTTCATTTCAACCTTTGGCTTCTTCTGTTTTCCCCCATTTGCTGCCATTACAACTGTCTGTACTCAGTTGAACCCATTTCACTATTGTTTGCTGAAGCTCCTATTCACAATCTGTGTGTTGTGCCACATCGTACAGCAGCATTGTTCATCTGTCCCCTCCAACCTGCTTGCTAATGTAGTCCATCACCAGTAAGAGCAGGAGAGGCCTCAGAGCTGAGCTCTGATGCATGCACATTTCCACTGGAAATCCCTGTGTGAGTCTGAACACTATTTGTACTTGTGTAATTTGGTCATCGTACATAACCTCCACTAATTCTACCAATGTTTCTGGGACTTCAGGCTATCACAGGGCTGCCCAAATTAGCTTTCTTGGAACCTTATAATATGCTTTCTCTGTGTCTAGGAGTATTCAGTTAGACTCTTCCCTCATCTCCAGCTTCTTCTGCACAATCAGTCTCACTGTAAACATCAGGTCATCCTGATCTGAGTCTTAACTGCTCATTTTACATGTTGATTTCTACTACTCTATGTATTCATTTACCAATGACCCTTTCCAGTACCTTCATACAGTGTGACAGGAGTTTGATACCTTTGTACTGCTCACAGTTGTAGATGTCCCTTTTGTGTTTGCACACTGACACTAAAATATTTATTCACAAGTCATCTAGGATCTGTCTTTTTCTCCATAACATGCTGAGTACCCGTTACAGCTATTTCTCCACTAACTCACTCAACATCCTATTCTGAATCTGCTACTTTGTGAATTGATTTTCTTTAATTCTGTTCTTATATCTTCTATGGTAGATTCTTCCTACTCTTTCATTGTAGGCAGTGTCTGGGACAGTACAGCTTCTGTGGGATTTTCTTCATTCAGATGCTGTTGGACATATTCCTTCCATCTGTATAAACAAAATACTTTGAACAGTATCAGCCAGAACCACCACAAATGGACCAACAAGTAGAAAAAGTGAAACTTTAATGTGTAAATCACAATCCAGTCAAGTGCTTTCATCCAAAGACATCAGGACTTCATCAGAACAATATAATTTCCATTTATCCTCCTTATATACTAGTAAAATTCAAACCACATCTATCAATTAAAATTCCAATAAACAAATTAACTCAAGTCAAATTGACTTCTTTAGAAAAAATATTCCAATACATAAAAACCTGGACTGTAAAATCAATGATTTGTTTTTTAAAATAGGCATCAGTAAACAAAAATCATTAATTCCTGGGACAACTGTGGCATTAAGTCTGAGCTGCCAGTAAAATTCCATTCTCTCTAGATTATTCTCCCAAAACCTACTCCCAATGTCCTTTTCCACTATTTGTAATATCCCAAAGCATAAATATGAACAAACTGGTGAATTTTTAAGATGTCTATACAAGGCGTTGTTTTCATTCACCTGTCTAATAGCGTTCAAACGAAATCAATTTGACTTGAGTTCATTTGTTCATTGGAATTTTAATTGATAGGTTTGATAGGTGTGGTTTGAATTTTATTAGTATATAAGGAGGATAAATAGAAATTATATTGTTCTGATGAAGTCCTGATATCTTTGGATGAAAGTGCATGACTGGATTGTGATTTGCACATTCAAGTTTCACTTTTGCTACTTGTTGATCCATTTGTGGTGGTTCTGGCTGACACTGCTGGAGGTGTTTTGTTAATACAGTCATTTTCATTACTTCGTGAACACAATGTGTTTGGTTTCATATTCCTTCCATCTGCCTTTGGTGTCCTGTGGACTAGTGATCAGGCTGTTGCTGGCATCCCTTATAAATGGGGCATGATGACTCTCATTTATCTTTCTGTCTTTGACTTGCAACCTGATAAGAGTTTCTTTGTGCCATCTGCTGAGTAACTTTCCAGAAGCTGTAAGAGTTTCTGAGATGTCTTGTAGTTTGCCATTGTGACTGCTGTCTTACCTTCTGTGTTAGCCAATAATTTTTTTTTGTTATAATATGAATCATACCAGTCAACTGACCAGATTTTCACAGAACGTCCAGATTTTTTGCTTCATACTTTGGGTTTGTTCCTAATAAAATTTGTGGTTTTCTGTATTTTTGTGGCAAATCAGTGAGGACTGAATTCACTAAATAATGACAGGCATCTGAGTTTCAGAATTTATAAACTTCAGAACATGCCTGGTAACACAATACCTTTTATTCTAGAAACTTTCTAAATTTATAACAGCAATATTTAAAAATTGTGCCTATTTTTTGGCTTTGTACCTCCATTATTTTTGGCTTTTTCCAGATGTTTTTGTACTAAGAGGTTGATAGCTATGAGCCTGATCCACCCTTTCTGTCTCCCACTTCTTCTTGCACCCCTTCTTTCTTTTGATAACTCCAGGACTTCTACAGTCCACCACCAGCTTTCCTTCTTTACCTTACTTCCATACCTCTCCTGGCTTCATATCTGCTATATACTCTAAACACATAATGTTTTTAGATGCTGACATTCTTCTTCAACTCCACCTATCTCTTCTTCTTTCTGAGGTGCTAGAGCCATGAGTATTTCCTTGAACTCCTGTGTTTTGGCACCAGTCAACTTCCAGGTTTTTAGCCTAATCATTTCTGACCTTATCACCTTCTCTGACCTCAATGCCTTTTCCTTACTAAGAGAAAGTTTGCCTGAGTTGCATGTTGGCCACTCTTGTATGTGATCTTGGGACTGTCTCCCTTAGAGAATAGTGTGTTGGCCACCATTAAGCCACTTGTCACACAGAAGTCTAGAATTGTCTCACCTTCTTTTTTTGTTTTGGCTTCCCTACCCATGTAGACCCAGACAGTCCTCATATTTGGTTCTGTCTATCCTGACATGAGAATTCAGATACCCTCTTATTATCCACAACTCATTTGGTCCTGCTTTATCTAGCAGGTCCTGAATGTGCTGCCTGAATGCACACTCTTACTCCCCATTACAACTCTGATATGGGGCACAGACTGAAATTATGAACACTGCCTTATCTTTACTTTGGAGTTTGATAGCCATAAGTCTATCACTAATTCTGATGACTCCCCTCCCTGTCTTCATAAGACTTTTCATCAAAATACCTTCTAGTCTTTGCTTCCCCTAAGTATTAGAATCTGGTTTGCAAGCCAATGTACTTTGCTGCTCATCCATTCCACCTTGCCTCCTGGATGCACAAGATTTCCATTCTCCTCCTTACCATAAAGTCATCCACTTCCAGGTTGATATATTCAGTGCAGCAATTCTTAGATCATTTATGGCAGACTGTTTTTTTCCAACTTTCTGTTAACAGCAGTATCCCAGGTAACCTAGAGTAGGCAACTGGACAAAGGCTGTCCAATAGGCAACTGGACAAAGGCTGTCCAGTAGCTTACTTTTTTTTAAATGCCTTTATTAAATTATCACTTAAGGCACAAGCAAACATATATTAATAGAAAAGAAAACAAACCATATTATCATTTTTTCCATTTACATACATTATATATCACATGTTTCCTTTCTTTATAACTATCATCAGTCCAGCATTACATAAATTGCTAGATTCCTGCATTGCTTTAAACCTCACTCCTCCTCCTCCTGAACATTACTCTGCATGCATCATTCCCACAATTTCCATTTATTTCTGTGTAATTTACTCTGTCCCTGTTGTAAAGATCTTTCCTCTGGTTCATTTAGCTCTTATACTATATTCAAATTCAGTTGTTTTAGACTCTGAATTCCATTTTCTAGTAATTGCTTTTTTTGGCAGTCATCAGAATTAAATTTAACAAGGCCTTCCTATGTCAAGGCAATTCACATCCTGTGAACCAGCTCAAAAGAATAATTTCCTTAGATACTAGATACAGCTATTGGATCACAAAATAATTCTGGCAGAGTACCCCGTAGGGAATTTTTAAAATTCATCAACTCAGTACACCCCCAGAACAAATGTTCCCAGTTACCTTTTTCTTCCCTATCACACCTCCAACCTTTGCATCTACCTGAGTAAAAATTATTTGAAGTCTGCTTATGGTAGAAAAAGACCTATACAAACACTTCCAAGCAAAAATCCTAAACCTTTGAGACTTTGTTGCATACTTGGGAGTATATATATATATATATATATATATATATATATATATGGTTCCCTATCAGAAGCCTGAAACATTATAAGCCTGAAAATCAAAATCCTGAAAACTATAGACTGAAAATTCAAAATCCTGAAAGCCCAAAATCCTGAAACTCAAAATCCTGAAAACACAAAATGGACATACTGACGTCATTGTGGCTTTGCTATTGTTAGCCCTGTGGTGTTGGGTCATGCGTTGGGTTCAGGTAAGTGTCCGGTTGGTTTTATGTTAGGGTTAGGGGCGGTTTAAGTGAGTTAGGGTTAGGGCGCAGGTTAGGCATGTATGCAATAGTGACAAATATTGGGGTTAGGGGCGGTTTAAGTGAGTTAGGGTTAGGGCGCGGGTCAGGTGAGTGTGCGATAGTGACGGAACTTAGGGTTAGGGTTAGGGTCAGGGTCAGTTGGTAGATATTAGTGTCTTTATAGTGACATATTAGCATATTAGCATTATTTGTGTTTTCAGGATTTTGAGTTTCAGGATTTTGGGCTTTCAGGATTTTGAATTTTCAGTCTATAGTTTTCAGGATTTTGATTTTCAGGCTTATAGTGTTTCAGGCTTCTGATAGGGAACTATATATATATATATATATATATATATATATATATATATATATATATATATATATATATATACCCTCCTAGTGTTCCCTTGTAAATTGCTTTTACAGTCTTTCCTCCCTATCTTTTCTTACCTCCTCTGACTGATTCTTATAATTATCATTAGGTATTTTATATGCCCTAATAATTATTCCAGTTTTAACAGCAGCTTTTGTTCTAGATTCACCTGAAATCTCTACCAGAACAAATCTTTCATTTTTGCCTATATTCTGATATCAATCCCTGGTAAAAAATGTAGGAAAGGCAGTCTCTAGCCTTTTTGGCCTCATCCCACTCTGTTACCTTTCCCTTTCTAGTTATTTGCTCCCAATACCTTGGTTCCTTTGTCAGTTTTTTCCAGTACATTTCAGCCTTCTCTTGCCTGTTTCCTGTACCACTACTTGCAGTGATCCCTGTTGGCTAAATCTCATGTCTCCTTTCTCATGTTGGTTTAGTTCATAGAATACTTTCTGTCACTTTATGAATATAATGTTCTGTATGGTTGTTATTATTCTACAGAGGGATCTGCTTCCCAAATCCCACTCTCTTCTTATTTCTTGAAGTTCTCTGCTGCTTCATCATCATCTCTTTCCACATGGAATTATAAACTTCTGCTTGTGTTATGCATGTGAGCCTTATCTGTGTAGCTCTAAAGTATCCCTTCAAATCAAATAATCTTAAACCACCTTCTTCTATTGAAAGAATCAACCTATCCCACTTAACTCTTGCCCTCTTCCTCTCCCAGATAAATTCCTTTAATTCTTCATTATTTATTGTTCACAACTTTTCCTCTGGTTGATAAAGATATGTCTGATCTGTATATAACACTAAATGAACTAAAATCATTTTCACTGCTTGCATCTTACTATCCATATCCATAAACAAGAGCTTCTGATTTCTCAGTTTTTGTAGTATCTTCTGTTTAGTCTCTTCCCACATATCAATTGCTGTCATAACACAAGCATTTTTAATCCATACTCTTAAATACTTCATCTAATCATGTCCCCATAAATATGGGTATTGCTGAGCCAATTTGTGTGTGGGGATGTAATTTATGGTTATAGCCTTTGTTTGTTTTATTTCATTGATTTTATATCCAAAAAAGACTTGAAACTCTTAAAATGTTCCGCAGCACAGAGATGTCATTTTTTGGATTTATCAGTTACTAAATAATAGCATCTGCAAATAAACAAAACAATTGCTAAACTATCTCCTGAAGGAAGAACTCCTGTACCCCACACAACATGGCTTCCATCCTTCCCACACTATTAACACTGCGCTTCTAACCTATATAGATACTGTCAATAAAGCTAAAGATAATAGCAAACTTGTCTCCTTATTTCTAGACTTGTCTAATGGATTTGGCACAGTTTGTCACAGCACACTTCTACCTCAAATGTCCTTATTAAGTCTCTCTAAGCCCACCATTCTATGATTCAGAAGCTACTTATACAATAGGTTATCAGTCAGTCAGTGAAATGGCACTCCACCTTCTCCCCATACCTCCCAGCCACCACCAGTGTGCCACAAGCTTCTGTCCTTGATCCCCTCCTCTTTAAAATTCTCACCAGCACTCTCCAAACATCCACACAACAGGTCTCCCTAATACAGTACACAGATATCTCCACACTCATTTGCACATCTGACAACATGGCACACCTCCAAAAAATTACTCAAGAAGCTTTAACAGCAACTGAAACACTGTACTAATATTCTGTTAGACAATGCTATGTTACAATATTAATATTTAACTATTCAAAGCATATGCTCAAGATAAGCTTGCAATTGCCATAGATAATTGTTTGCACAAACTGTACTCCTCCTGTTTCCAAGTAATTTTTTCCTGCACTAAACTATCTACTCCTTTTTCTGTCTTTACAGTTCCTATCTATCACCACAGTAGTCCCTCATCATTGAAGTTGCTGTCAAGATAACTTTTCCCCAGGGAATCAAATACTCTAGTTCTCAAGCATCATTGATTAAATACCGGAACCAATTCATCTTATACTCTACTCTCCTCTTTCTCCTAATAATTACACTTCTTATAATACTCACCTTAACATTCCATTCACTACCTGTACTACCCTGTTACCAAATCCAAATCAAAACAGCAATCACACAATAGCAATAACACCCTCCCTTTACAACACCTCAACCATCAACCAAACCGCATATACTATTCTCTCTCTTCAGCCTTCTTCATCCATTGCCCTCAAATATAATAAACTATTTTCAAAATTCCTAAAATGTATTACACACAATGCATTGCAACTGATTCTCAGTGGTGATATCCACCCTAACCCTGGAGCCATAACCAATACAACACACACAACCTCCCAAACTAAGACAAATGTCCAAAGCTTTTTCAACAGTCCCAGAAAAGGAGCTGACCTGCTATTACTAAATATAAACATCAGAAGTATACCTAACAAGGTACAAGAATTACATGCAACTATAGCCTTCTACTCACCTGACATTGCCTTAATAACTGAGACTTGGCTAAAGCCACACATCAGAAATAATGAAATAACACCTCCATGATATAACATCCTTAGGTTAGAAAGGCCAAACAAAAAAGGAGACGGTGTAGCTATTCTGTTCAAAAAACAACCTCAGTCTTGTGCTCAGTAATCAATCCACCCCGGACCTTCCCAGTTCTGAAATAATGGTTACAAAGCTAATAATTAACAAATGAAAACACATCAACTTAATAGGAGTCTACATTACCCCAGGTAACCATCTTGCCACAGGACAACACACACTCCAGTGGACACATAGCACCTTCACACAAGAAACCATCTTAATGGGTGATTTCATCGTCGACTGGAATACATACCCTTAAGCCAACCAACCACATAAATATTCATGGTTTTACTCAGCTAAGTAAATCCACTACCAGAGCTGATAAAACATCTAAGAGACAGTCCAGTTTGGATTGGACATTAACTAACAGACCCATACCCTCACTACGCTCTGTGTGTTTCCCAGACACCCTTAGTGACCACTATCCAACATATTTACTCACACAGTGCATCAATCCAACCAGAATCCATATATATAAACAGATCCGTAACAAAATAAATTTCTCCCCTACTGACTTCATATCCACCCTAAAACACTGCAACTGGTCACATCTGAAGTCACTACCAGTACACAAAGCTATAGAGTTCAATTCCACATTCCTTAGGATACTAGACAACCTTGCCCCACCTAGGACAATTAGAATAAAATCCAAGCAGGCTCACTGGTTAAACAAAGAGACAAGATCCTTACTAAAAACAAGGGACAGAGTTTGGGAAAAGTGGAAAACCAACAAGATATCAACAAATAAACAGATTTAACTTGAACTGCGTAACAAAGCAAAAAACAAATCAGAGAGGACAAAATAAAGCACTACAGTACTAGTCAAATCAAACACCAAAGAAATCCTCAAAATTTCTGATCTACAATAAAAACATTCTACAACAAGGACAAGTCAGTACACCTTTCCCATCAACCAACAACGCTCAAGACAGTATAGCAATACAATTTAATAAATATTTCACAGAAACCATAATGGTCCTTGCTAATAACAACTGCTCTACACCAAATTCTCCCTGCTTAAAATCAAATCAGAACAACAACAACTTTTCCTTCCAGCCTGTCCTCATTGATACTATAAAAAAAACTAAATAAATAACACCAGCATCACTAGCATCAGATCAATTACCAGCCGAATATCTTAAAATTTCTGCTGAAGCCATCTCCTACCCTTCATCCATCCTCATTAATAGATCCATCTCAGATCCATCTCAGAACAAAAAGTTCCACCCATTTGGAAAATATCACACATTATGCCATTGCATAAAGGTGGGAGCTATACAGAACTATCAAACTACCTCCCTATTGCAATCATATCCCCCCATCCAAAATCATAGAAAGATGCATTAATTCTTAATTACTTAACTATCTCTTGGCTAACAATCTTCTTTCCAATACTCAGCACAATTTTTGGCCAAAATGTAGCATTACCACTGCTTTGATGGCCTTTACTAATACACTAAATCACCACATAAATGAAGGTAAAATAGTGTCATACATATTTCTTGATCTAACCAAGGCTTTCAATACTGTTTCACGTAACAAACTTATTTCAGTTCTATCCAGTCTCAGTATTAGCCACACAGCTATAACATGGTTCCAGGACTACTTTGCCGGATGACAGCAAGCAGTTAAATGGCAGCAAAACCTCTCCCTCCTCCTACTAGTCACTCAAGGAGTGCCACAGGGTTCCATTTTGGGGCCCCTCCTCTTCACCAACAATCTACACACTGCTACTACACATGCTTCCCTGGTCCAGTGCACAGATGATTCCACCCTAATATGCACTGCTTCCACACTCCAGCTACAACAACATATAACCCAACAGTCATTTTCAGAAGTAGAATCATGGCTAGATAATGCTCAGCTCATTCTTAACCACAGTAAGACAAAGTTCATGCATTTCCAACCCACTAAAACCAATGCCCCTCTGTCATCCTTTAATATATCATCAACAAACAACAATCATTTCTCATGTAATTCATACCATGCTTCTTAGAGTTATCATCGACAGTAACATGAAATTCGACATGCACATTGCCCACTCAATAGAAAAAGTTCATAAAAAAACTCAGATCGCTATATAGACAAAGAAATTCCTCACAAGTAACACAAAAGCCACCATCGCTAGAACTCACCTAGTCTCCACACTTCTATATGCTTCACCAATACTCACCAACATCAAGAAATCTGATCTAAGCAAACCTGAAACTTGCTACAATAAAATTCTAAGGTTTGCCACGGAATCTACTTACAGATCTCATCATTGCTTAGCGCTAAAGAAACTCAACTGAACTTGCTACAATAAAATTCTAAGGTTTGCCACGGAATCTACTTACAGATCTCATCATTGCTTAGCGCTAAAGAAACTCAACTGAACTTGCTACAATAAAATTCTAAGGTTTGCCATGGAATCTACTTACAGATCTCATCATTGCTTAGCGCTAAAGAAACTCAACTGAACTTGCGACAATAAAATTCTAAAGTTTGCCACGGAATCTACTTACAGATCTCATCATTGCTTAGCGCTAAAGAAACTCAACTGCCTAGAACTGCCTGACCTCCTAGTCTACAACCAACTGCTCATAGCTCACCAGTTACTCTACCAACTAGACAAAATTCCTGCCCTCCTTAACATCCTGCAACCTTACTTTGCCAACCGAGTCCTTTGCTCTAATAACAAATCACTACTAAAGATAACTAAAACTAACAACACTGCTGGAGAAGCTCTTTACTCTCACCGCATAGCTAAACAATGGAATTCTGTCCTGATAAACATAAAAACTATCTTTGTAATAAAAAAATTCAAAGAGATACTTAGCACATTTAACCAAAACTTGGTTATGGTCTTGTAGTAGCCCAGGCTAAGAACAATTAACATTTTTGTTTAGGGACTAAGACTGTTGTTATAAAAATTGTGTTACTGAAATTATAAAAAACTGTATGTGATTTCTACCCCTGTATCTATTCTAAAGACTTATTCTTCTGATTGTTGTTACATTATACTTTGTATTGTTGTTAAAAAAATGCAATACTGAAATCATACAAAATCTTAGTGAGTAGCTTTCTTGTATTACACAAAAAAATAAAACAATAAAAAAACAGAAACAGGCTCAATATGCATGACTAAATGTTAAATAAACCACTGTTATCACACTAATTAAGTTCACATACTCTATGGCTGCACAGAAAAAAAAAAGACTATGAAATGAGATTTTGGAACATGTCAGCATGTCTATCTAGATACCATTTTGCTGCCTTCTGTGAACAGTACTTATAACCAGTAAAATGGCCTCTGATCAAAATGGCCAGTTAATATATATGCTTCCATTTGCAGAGCAATACATAATACCGATGTTGATGAATGAGACAGGAAGGCTCTTCATCAAACTAGTGTATCTCTTTGAAATGAGCCATAGTTTACAATATAAAGTTACTTTGGTATATCCATTCTAAAACAGACTTGCATCCTGGTGTTATGAATTAACTGAGGCAGAATTTAAGAATTAGTGAAAAAAGTGGCACATTAACAGTTTACACTTCGTTAATGATAAATTGCATCCTACCATTTTAAAGATAAACATGATTAATCTTTATATGCAGTTTTGAGATCCACATTTTGTAGTTGCAAATACATGAGCAAGGTATTACTGAAATACCATCTATTCATTTATTGACATTTGATTAACGGTAAAGTACGACTGGGTAGAAGCCCATTTTCTGTGGAGGCCTGGGGAGAAAAGTTTCAAATTATTAAAAATCATTTTAAGAACAATTAATTTGCAATCTTCAAAAATTAAACAAAAACTTCTGTAGTTTAAATGATTATAACAAATTAGATATAATATAAAAATATCGGTTAAGATTCAATACAAGGTATATGACAATCATTTAATTTTTAGAGCAATTTCAGACAGTTTAATACAGACAGGAAGTCTGAAGAAGTTGAGTTATTAAACTTGATGAAAATGCTAACATACAAAAAACAGTTTGTTTCCCGTTTTTTCCCTAATTTTTGTTTTACAAATAGGAATTACAATGGTATGTTTAGAGAGTGAGTCAAGGAAGAGAATTAGATAGGAATAAGGAGGTATATGAAATAAAAAGGTACTTGTTCATATTTAGGGATATAGTTTATCCTGGTTTTGAGCAAGAACAGAGCCGGGTTTCAACTAGGAAGTTTTTCAGAGTGGTTTTGAAAGATGGGAGGGAGGGTATAGACCTGATGGATACAGGTAAGGAGTTCCAGGTCTTAGCAATCTTGTACGAGTACAGAAAATGCCCAGCAGATTTGCTAGGTTTGTAGACAGGAGTTTTTGGTCACTGGATCACAATGCCCATCTGGAAACATAGTTGTGTAGAATGTTTTTAGTGCTGGACAAGCAGATGAATGCTGGATAATTTTATAGGTTGTAAGAAGCTGTGTATATGTTAGCTGATGTGGCAGCTCTGACCAGTTAAGGCTTTTCAATGCTATACAGTGGTAGGTTCTGAAAGTAGTAGGTGCTGCAAATTTAGCAACTTTGTTATAGCATTGTTCAAGTTTTAATTTTTGTGAAGCCTGGAGGTTAGTAAGGATGGGAGCACCATAAAGAAGAGTGAGGAGGAGATAAGTAGTGTTTTAGTTGTGTTGGTGAGAAAGTTTTTGCTCTGTAAAGCATCCCTAGTTTTTATTGAGTTTTTCTTATGCAATTTTGTATATGCAGGTCGATTATCATCCAATATCATGCCTAATAGTTTGCTATGAAAAGTAAGTTCAATGGTTGTATTATCAAGAGAGAGGACTTTAAATTTAGTTTTTTCATGAGAGAACAATTTGGACAAAAAAAGTAGTTGTTTGGTCTTTTTTGGGTTGAAGATGAGTTGTATGTTATGAAGCCATGTTTCAGTGGCTGTTAAAGCTTCCTGAATAATTCTTGTAGGTGCACCATGTCAGATGTGCAAATGAGAGCAGAATAATCTGTTGTATGGAAGTATAGAGGGTGTTGGTGAAAAATGTTAAAGAGGAGGGGGCAAAGGATAGAGCCTTATGGTACACTGGTAGTGACTGGGAGGTAAGGAGAGAGAGTGGGGTGTCATTTTACTGATTGATATCTATTTTGACAGAAGGGTGGGCTGAGAGAGACCTAGTGAGGACATATGAAGAAGAAATGTGCTGTGACAAACTGTGCTGAAGGCTTTAGACAATTCTACAAATATGGAAGAAAGTAGTTTACCGTTATCTGTAGCTTTATTGACATTTTCTATATAGGCTAGAAGGGCAGTGCTAGTACTATGGGGAGGACAGTAGCCATGTTGTGTAGGGGATAGGAGTTCTTCCTGCAGGAGATAGTTCATTGTGACCTTGAATGAACTGTAGTACTAATTTAGTATAAGTAATGAGGGCACTCTGTGACCTTCAATGAACTGCAACAGTTCACTGTAAGTAATGGGCCTTGTGGTGTCCTTGAATGAACTCTAACAGTTCACTGCAAGTGATGGGCCCCCAATGTGACCTTGAATGAACTCTAGCAGTTCACTGTAAGTAATTGCGGCCCCTTGTGACCTTGAATGAACTCTAGCAGATCACTGCAATTAATGGCAGCCCCCTGTGACCTTGAATGCACTTTAGCAGCTCACTGTAAGTAATGGCGGCCCCCTGTAACCTTGAATGAATGACAACAGTTCACTGTAAGTAATGGGCTCCCCAGTGTCCTTGAATGAACTCTGGCAGTTCACTGTAAGTAATGGCGGCCCCTGTGACCTTGAATGAACTGCAATAGTTCACTGTAAGTAATGAACCCCCCCCCCAGTGACCTTGAATGAACTCTAGCAGTTCACTGTAATTAATGGCAGCCCCCTGTGACCTTGAATGCACTTTAGCAGTTCACTGTAAGTAATGGCGGCCCCCTGTAACCTTGAATGAATGACAACAGTTCACTGTAAGTAATGGGCTCCCCAGTGTCCTTGAATGAACTCTAGCAGTTCACTGTAAGTAATGGTGGCCCTCTGTGACCTTGAATGAACTGTAACAGTTCACCATACAGGATGTGCACCTGGATGAATTGTTACAAATGGGTGCCTTCTGTGCTGTTGCTGTTCTTCTCTAAGTAGCTGAGATTTATGCTGTTCCTGCTTTGCTGTTCATAAGGCATGTTGCAGTACAAACAAGACTGCAGTTCTACACTGTCATCCGATGGAAAAAAGGGGTTGTACCATAACTCCGAAAATTCCCTCCTCTCAGATTGTGTGTGTGTGTGTGTGTGTGTGTGTGTGTGTGTGTGTGTGTGTGTGTGTGTGTGTGTGTGTGTGTGTGTGAGTGTGTGTGCGCGTGCATGCATGCTCATGCATGAACTGGTGTGTTTCTATGGCTCTGGTTCTGTGCATGTATCACACTTGGGACTCCAACTGTCAGACAGCCTGTCCCAGGGAATAACAGAGCAGGTGTCAGGCCTAGTGTGAGGTCACAGTCTTGGTACTTTCTCTCTTTGGTCATTGTATCTTTCAGTGTAACTATGATTTGCTAATCACACGGCAATGTGTTGTTGCTGACCACATTACAGCTCCTGGCTTTGCTGCAGTTACACTTTTTCATCTTGATTCTTTATAGAGTAAACCAACGTGAATTCAGAATGATTAGGACACAGCACTTGTATCCTAATATGGAAAAATATGTATATGTTTTGTGATTATTATTGTACACAATACTAAAATGGCTAGCTGTGTTCTATGTCTTGGTGCTAAAATTTATTTAGTAAGCCATGCAATTTTTTGTTCATTTTGTAGTTTTATTTTATTCGCTCAGTTTTCTATATCACCCCTCCTCACCAGGAATAGTGGTACAGTGCATGTCTCTTAGTGTTTTGCACCTTGCATGAGTGTAGTTTTAGTTAAACAAAACAGGTATTTTCTCAGGCATGAAGTTGAAGTTGTGATTTCAGTTGCATGACTTCCTGTATTCATTTCCAGAGTGGACAGACTGTTACAGAGCATGAGGAGTATTTACATTGCCCAAATGGACATCCAGATCAAATGGCCACATATGTATAACAGGGATGAGTTTCATCTTTCGGAGGAATATATAGGTTTTCCATTTAGAACTGCAGGTGGACTTGGCTAAAATAGAGTTGGGGCTCCTACAGTAGGAGCTGTGCTTAGTGGAAAGGTGAAAAGTGCTTCTCCTACCCTCTTTGGTGGAAGGCAAAAAAGTAAGAGAGGCCAAAGATATGTGTGTGGGGGATTACAGAACATACTATCTGGGCCTCTCACAGGGCTCTTGGCCTCAAAGTTGGGGGAAGTGCTGCTAGGAGACTCTCCAGCCTGGCACTCGCTACTGGCAGATTGTAATATGGCCTGAAGAAATTGGGGAACTTGAACTGTTTTGTTGTTCTGAATGCTGAAGGAAACTAAAGATATCTACATTACTGCCAGCTCTATACTACCTAGTGGACTGGGTGGATTTGGAATCATGGTTAAGGTGTTTACCTCATAGACACAAGATACAGTGTTTGATTCTGACCTCGGGTTATTAGCTAGCTTAAAATGGTCCTTCAGGGCAGTCAGCCTAGTATTTACCTATGAACTGACAAACATAAATATGGCTTCCTTAAAATTCCTGTCTTGTGCATACATCCTGAAATAATTGGCTTTCTGTCAAATGGGGTAGATAGTAATAAACACATGGCTGCAGCCATTTAACTCAGCTTACAAGTTTGAGTATCTTTTGATCACTGATATGTTGAAATAATAAACCTGAATGATATTTTGTAGTGAAGAAATTGCAGCTGAACTAAAACTGATGTGAACATCAATCTGAATATTGTAAACATTGAACTGATAGAGCAGTGTCAGGTAAATGTAAATGGAATCTGTGCTAGAAGAAAACATATATGGTATTTCTGATTTATAAATCATGTGTTGAGAGCTGTGTCCAATCTCGAACAAAAAAACATGCACACACACAAACACACACATGCACACAAACACACATACACACACACACACACACACACACACACACACACACACACACACACACACACACACACACACACACACACACAAAAAAAAAAAACAACTACCTCCTTTTGCATTAGAAACAATACAGCATGGCAGTACACAGAGAAAGTGGTTATTCCAGACTATATGAGCTTCTTGCTTGTATTTACTTCAGAAACACAGGAAATATTGTGATAAATATGGTTGTACTAAACTTTTTTAAACAACACTCACAACCAAATAATCCTGAAGTACAAAAAACAATCAAGAATGGATTGTACTTCACTGCACTCAGTTCACAAATTCCCAAAGTCATTAGGAATGAAAATAAAAAAAAAAAAATTAAAATCTAAACCTTATCCTGAGTGGTACACCATATTCATGCAGACACCCATGAGCTGTGCAGCTTGCATTGATGATGTTCATCGTTGCACCCCCCCCCCCTCCCCATGGAACTAATGATTCTCTATTGCAATGATTTCTGATAGTCTGATTACTGAGGATAGCCAGTTCCAATGTAGAAATCCGGGTTCTGTTCTTCTATAACAGTAGTATTGGCAGCTGCTGTCTTTTTAGTGATATTTATTTACACAGACGCAACTGAATGTTTACCTGTACAGAAAGAAATGCGCTATATGATTCAGGCACAGTCATATGCAGTGAACTTTATGGGAGCTTTTATGACCATCACTGAGCACAAAAAAGCATACTTTTTAAATAAAGCTGCTGTAGGGGTAGCTCACAGCTCCCACAAGGTCCAGTAACCTCAGAGCTCATTACATTATACAAGGTCATGCAGAAAGCAATGTCTTTGACTTAGGCACTATGGGAGAGTTTGCTCATATGTGAAAATAATTTGAACTCTCCTCTGATTTGTTTTTTTTTTTCAAACTTGAGTGACATTTGTGTCAAACTGCAGTCATAGAATGAAACTTGCAAACACAGATACAACAAGCTACAGTGAGGAGGAAATGACTGCCCTTCACTTGGCAACTTTCTGTATTTAATAAAAGCTATGGGGAAATCTCAGCAACTCCAGTTATGTGTATTAGCCTTAAATAAGGGAGTAAAAGTTAAATTTCTCTTTCAAAAAAGAAACTCTCTTAGCATTACCTAGGTTACTTAGTCTGACAAGAAACATATTGTTAACAGATTCATAGGTTATAGGTTCATAGGTTCATACTAGGCTATCTGCCCTAGGGCATTTATAAGCCTAGCCAGAGTGTGTTTGGCTTTCACCACCCATTTTAAATTAATTTTGCTATGCCTTTTTTTGAGGTTAGTATACTGTGCCTCTGTCTAACAGTGACACAGAAGTGATAGCCGGGGTAAACCTACGATCTCCCATCCACTCATCAAGATTCCTCTTGAAGAGAGTCAATGTGGGACTCTGCCTAACCTGGACTGGGATTTTATTCCAGAGTGAAGGGAGCCTCTGGGTTATGAATCTTTTCCTCCAGCATGTCCTATTTATTTCAGTGCTGAGGTTCAAGTCTCGGCGTGTAGCTCGATGGGATTTGGATTTTCTGAGGTGCAGCATGTCCATTAATTCCGGGTTGGACATGGCTTTATACATCAGGCACAGATCGCCTCTGAGCAGGCGGTATGCCACTGAGTAGAGCTGGAGTTTCTTTAACTGGGCAGCATATGGCATCTGTTTGAGCCCTTTGATCCTCTTGGTGAGGTACTTTTGGGGTCTTTCCAGTTGCTGTAGGTGTCTGGTAAGGTACATCCCAGAAGGGGCATTGTACTCAATTATGGGCCTGATGAGGGATGAGTAAAGAGGTACGATGACCTTCCCTGATCTAGATGTGAATCCCTTCATGATTAGGTGGGCTATATAAAATGTTTTTCTAACCACTTTGGTCATGTGGTTGTCAAATGAGAGATTGCTATCAACTTGGGTCCCCAAGTCCCTAATGACTTCTTCTGTACTTAATGGATTACCACCTATGTGGTAATTTGTGGGCACTTTGTTTTTGCCAAAGGGGATGACTATACACTTTTTGGTGTTTAGCTTGAGGCCATGGCTCTGGCACCAGTTGTCTGTTTCTATGAGGCCCTTTTGGAGGATGCTTGTGTCGGCTGGAGAGTTGATTATGGTGCCCAGTTTGCAGTCATCTGCGAACTTGGTCAGCCAAAGTCCTTCCGTGTTGGCCTGTACCGCCGAGAAATATATACCGAACAAGAGAGGTCCCAGGACTGAGCCTTGTGGGATGCCACTTGTAACTGGTTTGGAGTCTGACATGGCTCCAGCAATTCTAACCATGTGGGTTCTGTCCTTGAGCCAGTTTGCAACCCATCTAGTGACATAGGGGTTTATATTTAAGCTGGTGAGCTTATCTATAATGCCCGAGTGGGGTATTGTATCGAAAGCTTTTGCGAGGTCCAGGTAGGCTGTGTGGACCACCTTCCCCTCGTCAATGGCCTTGGTGACTGTTTCAAAGAAATCGACCAGGTTTAAGAGGCAGGATCTGCCCTTAACAAAGCCAAACTGGGTAGGATCCAGTGTCTGTAGGTCCCCAATATCTTTATTTATGAGGTCCATGATGATCCTTTCCATAGCTTTGCAGACCGAGCTAGTCAGGCTTATGGGGCGATAGTTTCCAGGATCCGTTGAGGCACCACCTTTGTGGAGAGGGACCACTGTTGCTGTACGCCACTCTTTGGGTACATATCCTGTAGTAAGGCTAAGATTGAACAGTAGTTTTATGTTTGGGTTTAGCTCTTCTTGGAGTTCATGTAGGACGCAGCCCGGGACACCATCTGGTCCCATTGATGCTGTGTTTTTTGCTTTGGAGAGTGCGGCTCTTACCTGAGCATCTGAGATGTCAGGGGGGGCAGCACTCTGTTGGGATAGATATTTGCCCTTTTGGTGGGGAGGGGGGGGGAGAAGTTTGCACTGAACTTGTCAGCTAGGATGTTGGCAATGTCTGTGGGCTCGGTGTATTTTTTGTCATTTTGGACTAATTCTGAGCATATCTGGGAATTCCCACCCAGGTTCCTAACATAACTAAAGAAAGCTTTGTGATTATCCTTAGTGTCCTGTGCAATTTTTCTCTCGAAGCTGGCCTTAGACGATTTTATGAGTGCCCGTAGTTTTTTGCTAATACTGATCAGAGATGCCTTCCCTTTTTGGGATTTTGCTCTATCATGTAGTAGCTTCTTCCTTCTATTGCATAGTTTGTTTATGGCTGGGGTCCACCAGACAGGACGTCTGCCTTTGGAGGATTGGGTCTTGGTTTTATTTGGGATTGCATGATCCATGCATTCCTGAAGGTGTTCATAGAATGCGTTTATAAAGGATTCTGTGGTCTTGGCCATATTTTCCACAGGCCCGGGGGCATTGAAGGATTTCGCCTTGGTTTTGAGGCGTGTGAAATTTGCTTTAGAGAAGTTTTTCACTGTGGTTTTCTGGGCAGGGGGTGGGGTCGGGATGTGAATATCCAGTGAGATTAGTTTATGGTCTGATCTTACCAGTGAGGGATACACTTCTGGTCTGGAGCATGGTGTCCCCATGTTGGTGATGATCAGGTCCAGTATGTTTTCCCCTCTTGTGGGAGTGGTAACAAGTTGTTCCATAGCATTTGAGTTTATAAATTCTAGGATCCTTTGGGCTAGGGTGTTGGAGCTAGAGTAATGCTCCCAGTCTATGTTTGGGTAGTTGAAGTCGCCCAATATAATGGTGTTTGGAGAGACCTTCATATTTTCCAGTATTCTCAGGAAGGCCAAGTGGGGTTCCTGTGTTTGGGAGGGTGGTCTGTAGCAGGCTATAAACTGGAAGGCAGTTTTACCCACAGTTAGTTGCACATGGATAGTCTCTGATGCTTCGTGCAGTGTCACCAACCTGGAGGTGTGGGTATCTTTGACGAATATTGATACTCCTCCTCCTTTTGTGGTTCAGTCCAAGTTTTGGGGCCGAAAAGCATGGTATGAGGTATAACCTGGTAGTGCTGGGGTGCTCTCGGGAGCCTTGAACCAGGTTTCTGTTACTGCACAGATATCAATGTTCTCCATGCTAAGGAGAGTTTCGAGTGCGTGCATCTTGAAGTTTAGACTTCTGGCGTTGAGTAGCATTATTCTTAGTTTCTTGTCAGTGATGCGGTGATATTTACTATTCTAGTGTTTGGATGGCTGTTTCCTACCTATGTGATCCAGCTTTAGATTCTGATCTTAGAACAGTTTAATAATTAATAAAGAGGTAAGTACACAACACAGACATGGCTTCTAGGCATATGTTTTACATCACATCATTAGGTTTTATGCCTTAGAGTGTGCATTTCACAGTAGAGTGGAAGCTCCCTGCTTTGATCACCGCATCACTGACAAGGCACACTTTAATGAGAACACTAAAGATGAGATGCAGAAAGTGTGAGTAGGGCAAAACAAGTAGTCATGCCTACCTAGAGCAAGTAAGGGAGGGAAGCAGTCTGAGTCCCTATGATTGTTCTCGGACTGTGTAATTCCTAGTGCATTCCTGCAGTCAGCTTTGGGTTCACTCAAGCAGCACTGTTCACTTCTTAGACCTAACCTAGTCATTGTTATGGTACGCCTAGTCATGGGATTTACAGTGACACTTCTTTAGAGAAAACTTATAATAAATGATATACAACATGCAATGAATGACCACGGAGCTTCTTTTTATGTTGCTAAGACCAAGTTAGTTCTTTAATATGGTGATACATTTCTATCATACTTTACATAGCCCCAGAAATGCCATACATAAATTATTAAAAAATAGGATTTTAAATAAAACATATTACTGTAAATAAATAACTGAAAATACAATGTTAATGTACAGTAATAAATAATCAAATATTAAATTATCTCTGTCCTCTACTGAGTGTGCTTGCCTGTACATATTTAGCTGGCATATCTGTATATTCCAGCTGTATCTATTGCATTTTATATTATGTATTACTGTAACTGATGTTGTTCTCTGATCCTTCCACATAACCCAATGCTTTTTGTTTTTGTCTCAAAATGCAACAGCTGTTAGATGATGCTGGCACTTTGTTCTTAATGTGATACTCCTGTGAGTTTTACATGATATTTTACAAACTGGTCATAGGTGCCTATATGCATTGATTACCCTACCCTGAAGCTGCAACAAATAGATCTTAGTTGTGCAGGGATACTCCATGAAGACCCTCACGTATTCTGCTTCTACAAATTGCCTTGTGTCTCGGCTGTAGTTTGGTTAAGGTTACCTGTTCCAGTTGTTTGAGTGTAACTGACTGCCTATCCTTTTCCTCTTGTTAGACCTCACCATTGCCTTGAACCCATCCTCCTGATATCAAGCTCCCTTTGTTATCTATTTTCTTGACTTGCGTTTTATATGTTCTTACTTCTCTCAATTCTGCTTCTGTCTTTTTGGCTTTTTGTTATTACCTTTCCACTGCTGTAGCTTACCTGCCAACGCCCCCTGGTTTAACTATTTCACAATTCGATGTTCTCAGCCCCGGTAGTTGTCCTTAGTGTTTTACCCTGTTATTACCCGTCACTGTGTCCCTTTACAGCAAAGTTCTCTGTGTATCCTTTGCATAAAATAAACTTACATAACTTCTTTTTTTGTCAGCTCACGCTCTCTCGGAACATCACTGGTCCTACTTCTCCCATCGGCCTGAGTCCAGGTGTTTAGGACTGCACCTCTCAAACCAACAACCATGAATCTCCTATTAACACTGCCCAGGGAGACCTCCCTGTTGCTAAAAACTGTAGTTGCATGCTTATTTCACCTTTACCATCCATTGCTTGTACAGTATTATGCTGTCTTTGAGGCTTGCACACTTATTAGAACTTCCTTGAGAACGTTTGCCTCCCCCCTCTGTTTTTTTTTTCTTTTTTTTCTTATTACAATTACCAGTTCCCCTCACAGACCACCAGATGGTAGCATAGCTTCATTAATTATCAGCTTGCGTGCCCCAGTAGTTTTACCTAATGGCAAGGTCTAGTCTTTTAAATAATAAGGTACAAGATAATGTGTTTTACAGCTATATAGCAACCCCTGACCCTTGAGTCTGACAACTCAATTACTGTCCCCTCATGCATAGTTCCCTGAGTAAAACATAACATACCTGCTTGCCATTAGGTCAAACTTATTTCCTCCAGCTGGGCCAACCTGCTCCATTTGCCCTCGCTGCGCTCTGGCTCACTCTGCTCCCCTACCCTATCCCCATTCCCATACACCCCCATTTCAATTGTGTTTATACCTCTAGTAGCTCCACCCTTAATCCCATCAACCAGTTACCACACACATACATCCCATAACACTCCCAAATTCCACCACACCCTCTTCACAACCTTCATAACTCTCACAAGACTATCTATAGCCCAAACCATCAATTATCCACCATACCTATATCTACACCTACAACCCTCACAATATGTGCAAAACTTTGCAAAGTTATATTGTATTAACCATCACCATTACTACGTTCCTCACACTATATCAAGTCACATCTCCCAACACCTGCATACTCACACCACTCATAACACCCTGTACCCTAAGCACTCCACTATTACCATACACACATAACTAGTCTAACAACTCACCCTCCCTATTTGTATGCAACCCCTTTCATCTAACAAAACTTACACTCACTCCATAGATTACCAGACTTAAATTAGCTAGTCTCTACTGCACCCTCCTCTTATAACTCAAGCTACCCATATAATATTCCACCTACTTCTAGAACTATCAAAATGCAGCAATGTACACCCAAACCCAGGACCCACAAACAAGACTTCCTCCAACCAATCAGTTACTGACGAAGACATGTACATAATAAAAATAAATGCATGTAGTATCTGCAACAAAATTACTGAATGTCAAGCCTGGCTAACCCACAACTCCCTAGACATCATAGGAGTAACCGAAACCTGGCTAAAACCACACATAGCTGATAATGAAATCCTCTCACCTGGTTACACTATGATTCACAAAGATAGACCCAATAAAAAGGCAGCAACATAGCAGTGATATACTGTGACTCCTATACAATTGCAACCTTTCAAAAACCGGTTCCCTTCTTTAGCAGTCTAGAACTACTTTTAACATTCTTTCACATAAATAGAAATCAAAAGATATGTATCATCGTGCTCTGTATTCCTCCTGGACACAATATTCCAACCCTAGAAGACTTTCTATCCTGGGTAAACCATAACATCCCTTATGAAACAAATCATCCTCGGTGATACCAACATAAACTGGCAAAGCTTAATCTCAGGCTCCCCTCTAAATAGCATAAACCTACCCAGCTTTACACAGGTAATTACAAGTCCAACTAACTCCCCTACACCCCTAGCTGAAACTATCATAGACTGGATCCTCGTAAGTCATCCACTCAATTTTTCAAATAGTGGTATCCTCCTCAAGACTTTAAGCAATCACTGGCCATCTTTTACCCATAGATGCCACTTGCATATCCCTAAAGCTCTTACATATAGGACATCACAAAATCTCACCCAATTCACCCACAAGACTTTTGTAAACTCCCTAAAGTCCCACAACTGGTCCCCTTAAAAACACTTCCTTTAGATGAAAACAAGGACTAAAATAAACTTTTCCTGTACACACTCAATAGCCAAGCACCAACACATACTAAAAGAATATAAATCAACAACGTTCCTTGGCTAACAAAAGAAACTAGACAAGCTCTCCTATCTAGACATAAAGCCTGGAAACAATGGCAAAAAAGTAAAAATCCAGATCAGGAACTTATCTACAAGCATCTCTGTTACAAAACCAAAAAGATAGTTATAAATGATAGGAAAAACTATTTCTCAATACAACCATCCAGCCAAAGTCACAATCCAAAAAAGTTCTGAAAATCTGTCACAACCCTTCTTACCCCTGGTATCATGCCAAACCCATCCCCTTCACCAGATGATGACCCACAGCAAAATGCCCAAATGTTCAACTCACACTTTATTTCCACCATTCAAAACCTTCTCAGAAGCCCCTCTTCAATAGCTAACCATAATAACAACAACTCCCAAACTCCCACAAACCCCATCCAAGAAAACATCAGCTCTTCCCCCAAAATTGAACAGATAAACTTAGCAGCACTCCCTCTACCCACCCTTTTCTATACAACCAGTGCAAACCTCACTAGTACTTAAACTCCTCAAAAAACTAAGACCCTGCTCTCTCTCCGCTGATAATCTACCTCCTGAATTTCTACAACTTGGAGCCACAGCAATTGCCTATCTGGTTAGTATATTAATAAATTGTTACATTACAGAGTCATGCATCCCCCTACTATGGAAAAAATGCATTATCACCCCAGTCACAAAGGTGCAATACATTTGAGCTCTCAAACTATCCACCTATTTCTCTTCTCTCCCCATTATCAAAAATCCTAGAGAAATGTATACATGCCCAATTTCTAAAGTACCTGCTAGACAACAACCTACTCACAAACACCCAGCATGGATTTCTCCCAGCACACATCACCACTACAGCCCTACTATCATTCACAAATACTGTTTTTTAAAACCTTGGATGCAAGCCTTATTACTTCTGTGATCCTACTAGATCTATCCAAGGCTTTTGACACAGTATCACACACCAAATTACTGCAAAAACTAGAAGCCATAGGCTACTCCCCTAATGCACTTACTTGGTTTTCAAGCTATCTGCAAAATAGGAAACAAGCTGTAAAATGGCAAACTAACCTCTCAGATCATCTTGACAATAATACAGGAGTTCCCCAAGGCTCAGTTCTAGGACCACTTCTCTTTAATATATTCATAAACAATCTACACAAAGCATGCCTACAAAGCACCCTTGTCCAGTATGCTGATGACTACACCATAATCTCCACCTCAAGTAACTTATCCAACCTACAAAGGATCACACAATCCACTTTCACATCCATTGAAACATGGTTAACTGATGCCCAACTATTATTGAACACAAAAAAATTGAAACTCCTGTTATTTGCATCAAAAGCAGTAGACTCCAATTTCAAAATCCTCTCTCAGAACAACACAATTAGAGAACAGGTCAACAAAGAAAAACTACTAGGAATAACAATTGATGACAAACTCACATTCGAATCCCATATCTTGAATACTATAAAAAAGACCCACTTCAAACTAGGTCAACTCTACAGTTACAAACTTTACATAGGCAAACCTACAAAAGTAAAGCTTGCAAACACTGTACTAATTCCATCTCTCCTCTGTGGTAGTCCCATTTTTACAAATCTCCGTACATCACTGAGAAATAAACTTGAATCCTGCTACAACAAAATAGCAATTTGTCTCTGGAATGTCCAACCAATCATATCACTGCCAAACCGTCACAGAATTAAGCTGGCTGAAATTCTTCAGCTCTTACACTACACGTAACTCACTCTTGCCCATAAACTTATTTACAAACCTGATAATTTGCCATCACTTCACCCTATCCTACAGATCTATGTGCCAGCATGTAACCTTCATTCCTTACATAAGCAGCTTTTATGTATGTCCAAACCCAACATGAGAGCCAGACAGAGCCTATATTCTTATAAGATTACTAAGCACTGGAACAACCTACCTCCCCACATAACTCAGCTAGACTCTTTAAATACCTGCAAAACTAAAGAATCATTATCCTAACAATTGCATCTTCACCTGCTTAAAGTATCCAAAACCACCTTAATTCTAAAATAACCTCAGTCTTAATCTTCCTCCACTGCCTGTTTCTCTTTCTGTTGCTGTAAAAACAAGTTGTCATGAACTACCACTCAATTCTGTTATATCTACTGCCATACCTCCATGTCACCATGGCCTAGCCACAGTCCTTTTTCACCTTTGGGTCAACACTTGCACCCAACTGTCAAACTTCATCACTTTTTTCCACCTTCTTCCAAATCAAATGTGAAAAAGGCTGCCTATCCTGGCATTGCATTTGACCTTTCTCCATTTTTATTTAATTACCTTTAAAGTGATATGCATCAATCGACTGCATTAACTTTGTCTATTGTATTTAATATTTCAATTACTATCTGTATAATTTGTCTTGAAAACTTGTTCTTGCTATGTTATATGGGGCTTTTCCACCCGGGCCTCCACTGAAAATGGGTCTCTGATCCAGTGGACTTTCCTAGTCAATAAATAAATACTTCTACTGAATATGCAATCCTACTTGTTTTTAAATGCTGACCATGTCTGAAGTACCACTTTTATGAGAAATATTTGGAAAATGGTTTATAGTCAGCAGGCCTGAAATAAAATTTACCAGCTTGTCAAAGGAGTTGTTGACAGAGCTTCGCAGGGTGTCTCTCAGCTGTGGAAATCACACATTGGTGAATCTGCTGATGTCATTCCTCTACTACTGACATACTAAATTAAAAAAAAGGACATTTGCAAAGGGGGAAGAGAATATGCAGGTGTAAATTCCCAAATTCAAAATATTCATTTTTACATTAACTATTTTTTGCAAATCCACATTCTTGTCATGAGAAAGGCTATCCAGAGCAGCTGCCCAAAATAAATGATATAGTACTATTCAGCTTTGTCATGTCCACCTGACTCCTGAGCTAAGGTCCAGAATCTCTAAATCCTCATATTACCACATAGTTATGTTCTCTACTAGTATCAGATATTCAGAACACTGCTAATTTTTCAAGATGTGACTGAACAGGTCTGACTTACCCTACATTCTACAAAATGTTCAACAATATCTTGAACATCTTTTTATATTTTTGAACCTCATGGGAACTTCAGAATTCTATGTGAATATTAATCTCAGGATGAACTACTGCTAGAAGTCCTTTGCCAATCTTGAAATTTTATGTATGTGTGTGTGTGTGTGTGTGTGTGTGTGTGTGTGTGTGTGTGTGTGTGTGTGTGTGTGTGTGTGTGTGTGTAAGTGTGTGTGTGTGTGTGTGTGTGTGTGTGTGTGTGTGTGTGTGTGTGTGTGTGTGTGTGTGTGTGTGTGTGAAAGGTCACTGAAGACTTAAAGAAAATCTTTTTTGAAAAAAAAATATTGTCTGGTGTACTTTTGTTTGTCTGTCTTCTATTTGTAGATGCATATATATATATATATATATATATATATATATATATATATATATATATATATATATATATATACATATTTTGGGAACCTTACAACTGTCCAATGGACAGTTGCATGAATCCTGACTCAGGCAATCAATATTGCTCAATATTGCTTTCAGCAGGCCACTCAACTGTCGCTATTTTGGAGGAACGTCCCTACCTTTAGGGTTAATTTACATGATATACATATTTTTAGAAACATTTCCCCTATTTTTAGGCTTAACGTACCCCTTCACACAATTTTCAGAACCGCCCCCCCCATCATATGTGATTTCTTAAGCAGTCTAGCACACAGAATATCACACTATATGACCAACATACTGGTGGGAACAATCGACTCACAGTTAGACGTTGCACGTTCGATTCTCAGTTAGAGCGTCTTCTGTGTGTCGACATGCGTGAACAGATATTTCCTTGTGGAAGGTTGTGCATTAGGCCCGGCAAGCCAGCATGTAAAACTCTACTGCCAATCATTAGTGGACCGGAGTTCCGCTGTGGCGACCCCTAACTGGGAAAAGCCGAAAGACACAAACAAACTGGTGGGAACAATAATTTATAAAAGGAGGGCAAACATCTCACATCTCTCCTCTTCAGAAGCCCAAATAATTGACCTTGTGTGATAAAATCTTGCAATAAAGTTCATTAAAGTCTACAGATTTTACACTGTCTGATTGATAATGTGCTTACATTATTTTTATCAGTTTTGTCATTCTCTGTTTTTAAACGCGTTCCTGAGTAGTAGTCTACATTCATAATGAAGGCAGGAAGAATTATGTGGTATTCCGTATTCATATTTTATGCTAAACAAATGTCCAGATCTTTTGCAGATGTACCTACTTTTTCAGGGCCTTTGTACCTATTTTCAGTGTCTGCAGGATGAGATGTATAGTTTTCAGCAATAGCTGGTATTGCCCTTTCTTTCACTGTTGTGCAACAATGGAGTTAGTGTGTTTTCTGTGTGTGTGTGTGTGTGTGTGTGTGTGTGTGTGTGTGTGTGTGTGTGTGTGTGTGTATACACACACACACACACACACACACACATATATATATTTTGTTTCACTGAAAGCTCATTTCACTGAATTTGAATTCACCCTGACCAAATCACTGACAGCTCAAATTACCAAAAACTCATTTCACCAAATCTCATTTCATTTCACTGAAGTGAAGTACTGGCACTGTGTAGAATACTGTAAGGCATGTAAAAGAGGTATATGCCCTTTTCCTCACTGTAGTGTGATCCTGGAGTTAGTATATATAGTTAGTGGGTGTGGGGGTATAGCCCCCCACAAATCGGGGTGAATGGAAGGCGTAACTCCCCACTTAGATTGGGTATATATTGTCTTTTGGAAAGAGTTAGTCAATGGTGT
This sequence comes from Protopterus annectens, assembly GCF_019279795.1. Classification (NCBI taxonomy): domain Eukaryota; kingdom Metazoa; phylum Chordata; order Ceratodontiformes; family Protopteridae; genus Protopterus; species Protopterus annectens. Next base: position 1,132,129,475 of record NC_056745.1, read on the forward strand.
TGTAAGTATGCATGTCTATGGTTTAAAATGTATTGTTTTGAAGCTTTTGGTGAAAGATAATATAAAACCAAACTAGGTCCCCCTAACTATATATACTAACTCCAGGATCACACTACAGTGGGGAAAAGGGCATATACCTTTTACTTGCCTTGCAGTGCTCTACACAGTGCCAGTAATTCTCTTCAGTGAAATGAGATTCGGTGAAATGAGTTTTCAGTAATTTGAGCTTTCAGCGATTTAGTCAGGGTGAATTCAAATTCAGTGAAATGAGCTTTCAATGAAACAAAGTAGACCCATACACACACACACACACACACATATATATATATATATATATATATATATATATATATATGTATATCTATATATCTATATATATATATATATATATATATATATATATATATATATATGTGTGTGTGTGTGTTTGTGTGTATATCTATATGTATATATATATATATATATATATATATATATATATATATATATATATATATATATATTTATATACATATACTTAATACAATTTTTTTATTTATTTTATACAGCACTTAATGTTAATGATCTCATGAAAGAATTTTGCAAATATAATCACGCAATTACCTGCACAATTGTATGTCTTTTTTATTGGGTCTGAACACATAATTAATTTGAAAGGTTAATTGATTTATAAGGTCAGAGGGGGCTATTTAGCTTCCCTACAGATGGGGAAGGTGAAATTCCTTGAGTTTCATTTGCCAACAGGAAATAATCAAGAGTCGAACTTTGTTCACTATTTTCCATTGGAAATAATTGCCAGTGCAATTTCTAAGTATGTGACAGCAAAGATTTTCTTCTTTTGAAATATTCCTCCCTTCTTCATGTTGATGCACCCATACAGTTTATATATATATATATGTGTGTTTAGAGGGAGGCTTGCCCCCCACAGCTGGGAGTACAGGGAGTGTTTGACACCCTTGAAAAAAATGCTTATAGTTAAAATGTTCCCCCTTCTCTGTTTTGCCCATTTTTTTTTTTGTATTTTGGATTGTCAGCGTTCTGGAAGTTGATGTTTCATAGCAAAACCGGATTATTTACAAGGTGTAACAACAATTCTGGCATATTCAGGACATGTTTGTTAGAATCATTTAGCAGCTGTAGTACTGAAAGAAATAAGTATTTCTGAGTATTTATACAGTAATTAAAATGCTCAGTCTTCCTGGGAAATGCAATAAATAGAAGAACAGGTTGCTTTTGTATTATCCAAAATGCCATTCATTATTTGCAAAATCAGTATTATTTTGGAATTTATTTATTTATCGCATATCCACTAAAGACAAAATGGAAAGTATTCTGATTTTTGTACAGTATAACTCTTACTTAATGCATTTGCTGACTCAAGAAATGAAATGATTAAATTATAGGTTACTTGTTTGTACACTGAGATTTTAATGAGACATTCTAACTAGACCACAAATGTCTAACATATAGCTCATAAAAATGGCAGTTGTAGTAATTGGAAGATTTAGGTACAACAAGTATCGACATTAATTATGAAAAAGTGTATTCTCAGCAGGATAGTGGCAGACTAGATTTTAAAACAGTAGTTTTTCAAAAGGGACGAGAGTATGCAGGTGTAAAATCACAAATTTGAAAGATTTATGTTTATCGAAGCCATTTTGGGTAAAACAACATTTTTCATAGCAACATGTTTCCTAGTGTCTTAAGAATGGTTATCCTAAGTAAAGTAAGAACATCAGCAGATTTAATTAATTAAGGATTATAGGAAGGACAAGTATGTTAATTTATATATAGTACTGGGGCTGGCAAATATTCTTCATTATGCTGTCACAAGATGGAGAGGTAAATGACAGACATATATATCTGCAGAGCCATCTGAAAGGTAACTGCGTGCATAGTATAGGGAATGCTTCATTCATATCTGAGTAGAACAAAAAACAGACTGAGGGTTAGTCAGACACATTATGCAGACAGAAGGCTAGGAGTTTGCCACTACTCCAGATTCTACCCAAAGGTGAGGTTTATGTCAGACAAATCAGCAGTGACTCAAGAAAACAGCGGGTTATAATAGGAAGAAATGTCTGTTCTTACTTTCTCCTTAGAGTTAAGATCTAAACTGGTGAACCACTGGAAGCTGTTACATGGCTGAAATATTAAAGGCTACAAAGGTTTTTGTGTTTACAGACCAATCAAAATATTCAGGTTATATTAATTAGATGATTCAATGTTTGATTCATGGCTAAGTAGCAACTGCTAATCTGACACACACAAAGAATTAAATGTTTGGTAGTTTATAAGGAATTCAAACAGAGGCATCAACATGAGATTTACAAGCAATTTGAATATTGGTGAATTCATGGATGAATATGTAAAAACCTTCATTCATGTAGTGGGTAGTAAGAACTGACAATAGTTTCAAACTAATGGTAACAAGTATATCATTACTTCATCCATATTGTTTTACACATGTACATGAGTGATGAGTTATGTTTTCCACAATTACAGGAGGCTAGATAGGATTACATTTTGATAAGCAAATTTTATATTCAGATTTTTTTCTGCATGGTACACTGATATGTTATTAGCAATTCTCAAATCTTCTTGAAGGAGAGTATGAATAGATTAGGATGAATTAAGGACAACAGGAGAAACAATAATGCAGTTACTTGACTAAGAAAACTAACTTAGAGAAAATGATGGAAAACACATTAGAAACAATTAGGCAAAAATAGTAAAGACTTCCTGCAAAATTGAAGGTGATGCATCAGACAGAGTTTGGTGTGGCATTAATGTCGTTTCTTTGTCTCTGTAGCCAAAGGGATGGTTACTTATGAATTTATGAACTCTTTTAGTGGTTTATAGTTTTAGTTTTATATTATATTATATAGTGATATTAAGCTAAGTACTGACTCATTTATTAAAAGAGATCCAATGACTTCCTTATCATGAAGATAAGAATATCAGTAGTTGAACTTTACTCAGTTCATGATGCACAATAAGATTGTTTTAGAATTCTACCAGCAGGAAGCACATGTATTTCAATGCTCAGTATTATATGTTTAGTTTGAGACATTAACAGACAGATGCTACAGTATGCACAGTATGTCTATGACTTTCACAATATGCACTGCATGTGTATATGAGCAGACAGATTTTACAGTAGAGCATTGCAGGTGACACTATTCAGGCATCAGCCTGAAAAGAGAAATTTATCAGAATGAGGTGTATAACTACCCAAGGAATCAGGTAGTAAAAAGTATTTAATGGGATCCAAGATAAAAGAATACAGGCTTCATTTGTTACAAAATAATGTGTACACAATTTAATCATCAATGACCATGTAATATGGAAAATGAGAGAACACCAACAGGGCATTAAAGCTTTTGCTAAAAAAATAACAGTGACAAAAGAAGTAATTTTAATGGATGTCAGGCCAAACAGAGGGGAAAATGCAAATGGGTTTGAGAAAGTACAATGTGATCAATGTGAAAGGTAGAAGCATATAAAGGGTTTATATGAATAGCTATTATGGAAACATCAAGTACATGGTGATAAAATCCTGACCTTTTTAGCATCAAGTTAAAAAGACAAATATTTCTAAAGTCAGCAAAGGCAGATGAGGGATGCATTTATTGTCAGTTAGGAAAAATGATAAGCTACAAATGCTGCACAATTATTCCTGATTAATAACATGCCATTAGAAATCATTTGAGTATACTTCAGCAAGCTGTAGATTTTCACATGCCAAAGAAGCTGGCAGCTCACAATGGGTATAACTAACCAATTTGTTTCCAAGTTGGGAAGGGAGACTTTTGAAATGCTCTTAGCTGTAGCATTTATAATTTTGATCTTGCTTACGCTTTACGTGTAGGACTTTAATAATGAGGGTAGTGCAGGATAAGTATGGAATTCATCATTAACCATTGTCATGGATTAGGGAGAACTGTTATATAGAAAGCATAAGCAGAAATGTCCATATGGACTTTTTCAAGAAGAATTATTTCAGACATTGAGTCTGTGCAAGCTAAGATAAAAAATATAAAATAGGTGTCCATAAAATAATTTTAAACATCATGCTGCAATTTTTGCCAATTGAGATAAAAAAAGCATATCCCTGCTTTGTTACTCAGGGTGCAATGTAAACAAATGTATTGTCAGGCACTGCATGACTAAGAACATAGAAACATTACAGAGACAGATGAATAGAATGCTATTATGCTATGGTCTTGCTTTATGACATATTCTTTTGAATAGAGTATTGTCAGGCATGAAGAAATTTACTGGACATGACAGTATGAGAAATTCAGAGATGAAGTTTCCAGAAGGGTGGCACACTCTAAGCTGTCATTTAGATGAGAAAAGGGAGTTTATTGGATAATGTAACAGTCAGCTAAGAAGTGTAGATTGCACTGGAGAATTGTACAAAGGAATCACCTAAGTTGACGAAATGTGAACTGTCAATTCTTGTACTTTGTTTATACAGCTAACCATCAGTCTGCCATTAGTTTTATGATTCTCAAGATGCTTCTTTATCCTGCCTGAAAAAAACATATCTTGCTACACCATGACTTTAGCACTAAGAATTTTGTTCATAATCTATGATCTTCAGATTTATAACTGTCAGACATTATTACTTGTTTAATGTGTAGGAAGCAATAAATTATTGACAGCATTAGGTGTATGAGAGTGCTTCAACATTTGAGCACTTGTTAACTGGCATAGAGCACTTATCACCATGGATGGTTTCAAATTCAGGATAAGAGCACAGTCTGGTTAAGTGGCTTGATCAGAGTCATACAACAGGCATATTGAGGCTGAAAGACTCAAACCCAGAACTACAAGAAACAGTTCATTGAGATCTCATGGCCATAAAAATGGAGTCATGATTGTGATTCCCACTGCTGTATTTCCAGGCTCTCCATGGACTACAGAATGGAGCAATACATTCTAAATATCATAGCGGTGCATGTCAAGTCTCCCTTCCCAGACTGAAAACAGTATCAACAGTTATTCAGCAATATCACTGTGATTTTGTAAAATCAAAACAGGGACAAGAAAATGCTGGGAACATGACAGGTTATCAATGGTAATTCTATTGAAGTCAGTGAATCAAATGAAGTCTGCTGTAAACAACTCTCAGCAAAATATACTTTGCCCTTTCCCCGTCTGACCATGGTTTGAGCCTGTGGATGAATGCTTTGTTTTTACTTCTCTGAAAGTGGCTTTCAATGCACTTTATTAATTTCTTCAGACGTCATAGACATTGTCATTTGTGAGTTGACATGATCCCATAATGTCAAAGTAATGTTCGGTATTTGCAAGCTTTCTGAAATTCCCCGGCCACATACAATACTATTCTTGGAAACACAAAATATTAATAATATATAGTGGAAAAGGTTTTACTCCTCCAGCATTCTTTGGCTGTCCATTGCATTAAAGTCTCTGTCAACCTGATTTCAGGTTATTCGTCCATTATAAAAAGAGGCTGACACATTTCACTCAAACATTTTATTACAGGATGCAACTAAGTAGGGATTCCCCTTCTCCTGTCTTCTCGTTGTACCAGCTATTGTATACTGAGTTCAAGCATGAGACAGTCCTCAGGTATTGCTGGCATAACCATAGTCTCACCCATCTTGAAACTGATTATATTTGTTGTTAATCTAATCATATGTCTAATTCAGACACACACGTGATAGCCAATAAAATAATCTGTTATTTCATTTTGACTTAAAGATGACAACCTAGCACCTTGGCCAAGTGCCGATTTGTACCACAGAAGGCATATAGCCTAGGCACTAGCTTGTCATTTTTAAATCAAATGAAATAAAGATCTCTTTTACTAACTACTTATCTATGTGTGACATTAATATATCTACTACAGGAAGCCTCTGTAAGGTTGAATCTGCGTACAACCAGTCGAATTTCAGTCACCCACAGATCTATCCCTAACTTTTCCAAGGGTAACTATTTAAGCAATAACCAATGACATTGTGTGGTATATTGAAGATTTACCTATGGTTGGTGTGGGTTAATCATGAGGGTGAAGCCCAAGTGATTAAAGCCAACCGTGGGTATATTTCAATATACCACAACCACAGAGTTGGTTATTGCTATTATACAATGGCATTATTTAAGAAAAAAAATACTTACTTTTCTTAAATAATGTCTTTGTATAATGGTGCATTACTGTTCTTCTGCTGGTTGTGGTACACTGCTTCCTTGTTTTGATGTACTGAGCATGCGTATGGGACTTGCGTCCCATGCATACCCAGTACATCAATGCTTTGAAATGGAAGCAATGGAGAAAAGAAAGTCTCCGTTGCTCCGGTTTTTTTTCTTTTTTTTTTTTCTTTGCTAAAAAAAAAAAATGCTTTGAGCACTTTATACCAACAGAAAAAAGTCCAGCGATTGGACCTTTTTCCGTTGGTATATTGTGGGTTTGACAATGGGCACGCTGGCCAATCATCGTGCATGGTTTGGAATATTAATGGAGGATCATTGTATAATTTAGTATTTGTCCTGTTTGCAGTCAGGTAATGTTAAACTACAATAATAAAACAGAAAATTCAGTCAGTATTCCCAGCCTTCCAGTTCTTTGCCTTTTTTCCTAAAAACATAGTCCTCCTTCTAGTTTGTTTGGCAAAGGCATGCATATATATGAGCATCCAGCTAGGCAGTAACCATGACACAGCAAAATCCATACATTTTGAAGCACTAGGTGTTCAAATATTATATCTTCTGTGTCATGATAAATCTCTTCACCTTCAAAGGAAACAAAATAAATCACCATTGATGTTTTCTCCCAAAGTATGCCTACTCTATCTATCAAACACCTTCTCCCAGTATTCAAATCCTAGGTCCTGTTTCTCTTATGCTTCTTCTTATCACCCTTAAACCTAAGACCACATACCTCTCCAGCACTCTCAATAGGGCTACGGGGAACACTGTTGCCCCACATCTGCGACTGTTCCTAATCCACGTTAAAATCTGTCCTGTGTGTCTCACTCCAGACTATTTAGCTGTACGCAGAGACCTGCATACCTTCTCTCTCTATGCATTTATAAACATCTGAACCCTGCAACCCCATGCCTCTCCATACTGATGCTAAAAGCATGTACTTTGCTACTTTAAACAAACCAGAAACCACTAGTGGGACTCAGAAGTCCTTGTGCTAATAAGATGAAGAAGATGTGGCTGACAGAAATACAAAACAAAATGTGGCTAAGAACAGCTGGCAATTGTCTGCACTTAACACCAGAACTAGTGTACCACTGCTCTAAAGAAAACATTTATACCGCATCTGCATCCCTTAGCCATATCTATGACTCAGCACTGAATACCAAGGTTTGCAGCATATATCTATGAACACAAGCCCTTTGACATTATATATATACATTTATAATTTCATAATATGTATACATTTACACACTTTTATTTACATGCATTGGTTATGTATTGTTTTAAATGTTCTGTCCTTTTAAATTCCTGATGATGTTAATTAAGAGTTTCTATATAAGGAATTATGAATTTTAACACATTGTCTGATGAAGTTTACCTATGTGAAGTAAACGAAAGCACTTACAACACCGATTCTGTGGTTTGAGTGTTTCTTCTTGTTACATTTGTTGGTTTTAGTTTTCGTTTGGTCAGCATCTACCTTACTCACAGAAACTTCACACTCCACTCTGATAGCCAGCTGACAAATGAAAGGACTAGTGTGTAAGTAGCAGGGATCTGTTGGACGTCCTGTAAGTACAAATGCCCTCAGTCCATTGTTATTCTCATTATTTATAAATGTCATCACTGCAGCCATAAACCCTTCATCAGTTACACTTTAGCAGATGGCATTATCCTCCATAGAACCAGCCCCAACACTGCTCAGATGCAAAAAGAACTCCTAGATGATTTCTCCAACCTATAACACTGGTTCAGAATAAACCACTTAATTCTAAGCAACTCAAAAACTACCTTCATTTCATATGATGCTTCCTCAAAGCTATTAAATTGTATCTGCTTAGCCATAATAATGTTTCTCATTTCAGGCACCTTCTTGATGCAACACTTGGCCATCTTCCCCTCCTTCACCGCCTACATTGACATAATAACAGAAAAGGTCATCCCCAAATTTAAAGACCTTTACTCCACATCCATTGACCTTATTTCCCAAACTCACCATGTAGCAGACATTAATGTCTTTATACCGTGACTTGAATATGCATTTCCCATTGTTACTCTAAACTCTTCTCAAAACATGCACACTATTCAAAACTCCATAAATCTCACATGTAGAAATATCATTTCCTTCCCATGCTTCCTGAATACGCAGGATGACTGACTACACAATGACTTTCGACAAACCTCCCTTCTGCCTTGCAGTTTGAGAAAAGAGTTTCATCAAAATTGTCCCCACAAACTAGAACCAGCACCACGCCATTACAACCTCAGAAAGCACACAGATTACACTAAAATTAGAGCCAATCTTGTAACTTATCTCACACAACCTACTGTTGCACCTGCTTTATTGATAAGATTTAAAACCACAGTCCTGAAGAAAAAGAGCATAAGTTAAGCAAATAAACATATACTCATTTTAATACTACAATGAAAGTAATTTTGCATTATTTTCTTTATTTCATCTGTAAATATGTAAATAGTACATCACAACTGTAAATAATACATCACAGTTGTAAATGGTACTCTATTACTTAGTGTGAGTGCTAAGCAAACTTAACTGTCAACAGTATATTTATGTTACTTCCATCGTTTACTTTTGACTGAAACATGAAATAGAAATATTAATGTCTCTGCCAACAGGTATGTCAAGCTATGCTACTGTCTCGGTATGTTACCTTCACTATGCTTTGGGTTATGGATGTAAGTGTTCCAGGGACCCATCCATCTATGTTGTTAACATGCATCAATCAAGCAATCAATCAATCAATCAACCAATCAATCAATCAATCAATCAGTCATTTAATGAACCAACCAAACTCCCACAATCAGTAATATCCACAAAATAAATAATTAAATACGTGTGGGTTAAACCTATCACTTACATATACTGACAACTGCATAACCATGGAGAAATGGTAAACATCTGCAAACAAAGTGAAAACATGTTCCCACAGCTTGTCAGCAGTAACTTTCTGCTTTTTAAATTTTACTTGAGCTGCATCATGCTGTTCAAAACACAATCACTGAAAATCCATAGCCAATCCTCATCTGTCACATTTCCACTACTCATATCTCTCAACCTCTTACCACAAAAAAATCTGTACAAAGCCAAAAATAAAGGGGGGACAAAGCCCTCAAAACAGGAATAAATTTTAAATACTGCCTGTATAAATTTAGAAGGTTGCTAGAATAAAAGATTTTGTGTTATCATGCATTTTCTGCAGGATATAAACTCTGAAACGTAAATGACTGTCATTATTTAGTTAATTTAATCCTCACTGATTTGCAGAAAACCACAAGTTTTATGAACAAAAGATCAAAAATATGAGCCAAAACTCTGGACATTCTGTGAAAATCTGGGCAGATGAGAGCTATGCCACTACAACGTAACTGATGCAACACCTAGAGAACCAGAGACAATTAAAACAAAACTGCAAAAGTAAGAAGCAACACACCTGAAATCAATACTGTCATCTGTAGACATTATGTGTGTTGTCTAGTGACAAGAGTCCATACTGGATATAAGAGAATGTGAAAAAAAACTTTATTAGTCATTTACAATTTTTTTAAATGGACAACATGCAAGCTATGTGGTTATAAACTGGTACATACAGTTCAGATAATGTTACATTTGTAAAGACTTCAGGTTTGAAATTCATGCATAAATGTTTCTGAATTGTTTCACACAAGATGAGTCTGTAGTCTGGCAGTTTACACAGTTAAATGGGAATTTCAGCTGCCAGGTAAATGTTTGATATTGTTAGAGTGGTGGGTATAATCCTGACAATATGATAATATATGGAGTTTGAGATTAGGATGTCAAAACAATTAATAAAAGTGAGAGATGTAGAAACAGACCTGCACTGATGTTTGTATGAGTCAGTAAATGACTCCAAGACACCCAGGCAAAATCAGCTTTCCTTGATGCCAAAAAAAAGATGCCAAAAATGCACCCAAATCCCCTTTGGTAAAGTTTAAAAAATAATAGTTTTCTGTGTGTGGGGGAGAGAGGGTTTTAACACAATCCCACACATGGGGTGTTGCCTTCTCTTCCCTTTACATACTATAATGAATTCTTTTCTGGGATCTCCGAATCTCAAGGTAGGTGAAAAGCCTTCATATGAAAGCAATCTTCAGGCTAACTTTCTTGCTGCAGCCCAGTTTTGTAGCTGCAACTGAGCTAAAGTTGAGAACATGCTTTAACAGCATTACTACAATGTGGCTCAATTGCTGAATGCTAGGAAATTAACGGAAGAAAAGCAGCCATGATGTGGGACTGCATTTCTGGTGTGACATCATCATACCTTCAGTAATGTGGAGAGATATTATGATGCATTTTGGCATCTTACAGAAAGTCTTCATTAAGGAGAGGCACAACATAATGACAGAGACTTGGATAGTACATACTGACTGGTAGCTGTGAGAAGGTAAACCTACCAGACTGATGGAAGAGCACATAACCTAGGAAGGGAGAGTCCAACAACTAGTTTTGTTATTAAACTGAATTGGATATTGGATATACAATGTGGAGAAACAGAATTGCCTAAAACTGCTTTAGCCAAAGGTTGAGATACTGTGGTTATACTTAGTGAGATAGGATTTCTGATTGAGCTAATAATGCCTTTGCTTAAGATATAGCTGCTGGGCATATGAATTATATTTATAGATTTGTCAAAGAATGTATACGTCTGTTGGAAACTAGTTTGCATCATATAAACAGGCCTTTATGTTCCCATATTTGTACTTATGGGGTAATGTTTGGGAAGGAACATACTAGCTATAGGAAAGGCTGGGATTAAGAAACACCAAAAAGCAATGGACTTGTGTTTCCTTATGGAGAAAACAAAGTGGCAACAGAAGGGATTACATGGGTTGAAGGAACTGCAGAGCTGAATTCATCAGTTCATATTACAGCATAGTGAAGCCTTTGAGAACATTGTAACATTACATCTAAATCACTTTTGCATGCACTTAATGAAGTAGTTTATAGGTTCATAGGTTCATAGGTTTATACTAGGCTATCTGCCCTAAGGCATTTATAAGCCTAGCCCAAATTATTGTGGCTTACGCCACCCCTTATATGAAAAAATACTGTGCCCATTAGTTTGTTGTGCCTCTGTCCAGCAGTGACCCAGAGATGATTCCCGGGGTAAACCTACGATCTCCCATCCACAGGTCTAGATTTCTCTTGAACAGAGTCAGCGAGGTGCTCTGCCTCACATGGACCGGGATTGTATTCCACAGCATAGGGAGTCTCTGAGTGATAAATCTATCCCTCCAGCACGTCCTATTTATATCCGTGCTAAGGTTTAAGTCGCTTGCTCTAGTGGTTTTGGTGGATTTGGATTTTTTGAGGTGGAGCATGTCCATTAATTCCGGGTTGGACATGGCCTTGTATGTCAGGCACATGTCACCTCTGAGCAGACGGTATGCGACTGAATAGAGCTGGAGTTTCTTCAATCTGGCAGCATATGACAGATTTTGGAGTCCTTTATCCTTTTGGTGAGGAACTTTTGGGGTCTCTCCAATTGCTGCAGATGTCGGGTGAGATACATCCCGAATGGGGCATTGTACTCGATCATTGGTCTGATAAGTGAAGAGTACAGGGAAACAATGACCTCACTAGATCTGGATGTGAATCCCTTCATGATCAGGTGGGCAATGTAGAAGGTCTTTCTAACCACTTTAGCAATGTGAGTGTCAAAGAAAGGCCACTGTCAACCTGGGTCCCCAGGTCCCTGATAACCTCTTCTGTGCTTAGTGGATTGCCACCTATATGGTAGCTTGGGGTTACCTTGTTTTTCCCGAAGGGTATGACTATACATTTTTGGCGTTTAACTTCAGGCCATGGCTCTGGCACCAGCTATCTGTTTCCGTGAGTCCCTTCTGAAGGATATCAGTGTCCGATGCACTTTCCACTATGGCCCAGTTTGCAGTCATCTGCAAACTTTGTCAGCCAAAGTCCTCCCATGTTGGCCTGTACTTCTGAGAAGTAGATGCCAAACAATAGGGGCCAAGGACCGAGCCCTGTGGGACACCACTTGTGACCGGCTTGGAGTCTGACACAGCGCCAGCAACTCTAACCCTGTGGGTTCTGTCCTTAAGCCAGTTTGCAACCCATCTTGTGACATATGGGTTTACATTTAAGCTGGTAAGTTTTTCTACAATACCGAGTGGGGTATTGTGTGAAAGCCTTTGCAAGGTCAAGGTAGGCTGTATGGACTGCCTTTCCTCATCAATGGCCTTGGTGACTATTTGAAGAAGTCGACCAAGTTCAAAAGGCATGATCTTCCCTTGACAAAGCCAAACTGGGTCGGGTCCAATGTCTGCAAGTCCCTATATCTTTGTTTATGAGCTCCATTATGATCCTCTCCATAGCTTTGCAGACTAGACTTGTTAAGCTTATGGGGCGGTAATTACCAGGGTCCGTGAGGCGCCACCTTTGTGGAGTGGGACCACAGTTGCCGTCACGCCACTCCTTGGGCACGTATCCTGTGGTAAGGCTGAGATTAAACAGCTGCCTTATGTGCGGGTTTAATTCCTCATTTAGCTCGTGTAGCACACAGCCGGGGACACCATCCGGTCCCATTGATGCTGTGTTTTTAGCTTTAGAGAGAGCAGCTTTCACCTGCGCATTTGAGATGTCCGGGAGGCTACACTCGGCTGGGATAGTTATCTCTCCTTTAGGGGAGAGGGGTGAAGTTTGCACTGAACCTGTCTGCCAGTATGTTGGCAATGTCTGTGGGTTCAGTGATTTTTGTATCATTTTGGACTAATTCTGAGCATATCTGTGAGTTTCCACCCAGGTTCCTAACATAGCTGAAAAAGGCCTTATGATTGTCCTTTGAATCCATGGCAATTTTTCTCTCAAAATTGGCCTTAGTTGATTTTATGAGTGCTCGTATTTTTTTACTAATAATGATCAGGGGTGACTTCCCTTTTATGGATTTTGTTCCATCATGTAATAGCTTTCTCCTCTTATTGTAAAGTTTGTTAATTACGCAACACTCCCTTGCTTACTATACATACTGCAGTAGCATCAAGCTGGAGTGGGAACATAGCAGGAGCATGGCATAAGGACAGGCAAATCAGTATTACTTTACTAAAGGAATAGGGCATGATTGCAATTCACAAACTACTGCAGTGACAGAGAACAGCGACAATGGGCAATAAATCATTCTGATCTCAATGTTCTGTTTATACAAAACATGCTTAAAAATCTGTAAAAAGAAATGTCTAAAACGCTGCAAACCGTTATATACATATACATGTAAACTAACAATAAGCACCATTATCTCAACAATGCCTTCATTTTTAATATACTCCCAATAGAAATGGAATCATTTACATGTAGTTTACATGTATATCTTATATACTTAAATATTTTGAGTGCAATTTCATGGTTTAAATATGGCTTATGAAATGTTTTTTAGTGAATTCTATATCTATGAACACAAGCCCTTTGACAGTATATATATATATATATATATATATATATATATATATATATATATATATATATATATATATATATACATTTATAATTTCATAATATATATACATTTACACACTTTTATTTACATGCATTGGTTATGTATTGTTTTAAATGTGCTGTCCTTTTAAATTCCTGATTATGTTAATTAAGAGCTTCTATATAAGGAATTATGAATTTTAACACATTGTCTGATGAAGTTTACCTATGTGGAGTAAACGAAAGCGCTTACAACACTGATTCTGTGGTTCGAGTGTTTCATCTTGTTACAAGGTAGATGCTGAACCAAACTATTTGATTTGAGCTGAAACTCTGAGGCTTAAGTATACTTATCAATATTTAGAGTGCTGTACTTCTGAATGCTCTACAGAGGTCAATAAATACACATTCAGGGACCCCCCCCCCCATTTTGCATAGCTGAGAAGATTTTATCTATCACATTATTGTGCTCAGCTATTATACTATGCTGGACTTCAGAGAACATCAGCTTGCCCCCCCCACCATCCCCCTCTACTTAAATATACCAACTCAGAGATCGCACCACAGTGGAGGAAATGGCAAAGTCCCAAAAACGGCCCAGTGATTTTTTTTCCCTGGGAAAAAAATCGCTGTTCCATGTGTTCGACATTCAGTGCTTTCGATTTTTAATGTTCGATATAAAAGTGTATATATAATTCGACTTCGTGATATAGACCCTGTTTGAAATGAGTGGGGGAACACCAGATGCAGAAATTGAACTATGTGTGAGGGAATTAACTGAAGAGGCTGTCATTAACAAAAGGAAGGTTCGGTGAATACTATGCTGGCTGTTCTTTGCTTTTCTGTCTAGATTTTCAAGCAGTTCTTAGTCTTTGAGGTGATCACTTGAAAGTAGAAGGTTGAGGTGAGATGACGAACAAGACTGATAGTGGATCTGATGGTTTAAGTGGAAGGAGATGTATGGATTGAAATGTTATTAACACGGGGATTTGATGAGGAGCTGAACGGTGAACTTATTATTATTTTGAAATCTAGGAGTGAAGAGATATCTGTCGTAGAGAAAGATTTATTGGACTTGTTACTGTCAAATCATGCAAGTCCTTTGATAACCTTCCAGAGGAGACTGGGTTATGATGCCATCAGTACATATTTTGTTTGATGACTAATGGTTTTCCTTCCTTAATATTTATTTTAAGTGCATGCCTAAGTGAGAGGCATTTCTCATGGTGTGCTGGATCTCTGTTATGGTCTCAATATCAGTTGACATTCTGTTTGTGTCTATAATGTTTTCACAGGAATTACTTTTCACAGATGAAACATCCATTGTCTCATTGTCTGCTTTGTTTCTTGTATTGCATTCTGTGTCCTGAAAGGACTTAAAGCAGTGCAGTCTCTCAAGCAACTGGAGAAAGAGCTCCAACAGGAGAAAGTTAGAATGCAGGATAACGCCCCATTCCTGATATACTGAATAGACACTCCTGGAACTCTAAAAGTCTATCATGAAACGAACAGAGAACCTTCCTACAGTAGTAAAGCCCAATCCACTTTCTCAACAACACTAGATTCTGGTAGCCCTGCTGTAGGATAAGGTGCTTATTGCCAATACTTTAAATAAAATTCCCCAGTGTTATAAAAGCCATTTCCTAGTATGCACAGTAGTTTTTATGTGGGCTCATGTATTTACCCCACATAGGGTCCTGCATGCCAATGTCTCCTCTCCACAAGCTCTAGAGATTGGATATAGTAAAGTACAGTTAAATAAAACCACATGTTTGTGGTGACAATTCCACATAAGGACTCAAGCTTGTAATCTTAAGGATTTTGCTAAGATGAGAAAGTATAACTTAACTGCTCTGGTAGCATAGAAGTATAAAACCCTGACTACGGCTCAGCTGACCTGGGTTCGATTAGCAGTTAAGGCTACTGACAGAGTGGGCAGGGAAGGAATGGGCATGTTCATCCAAGGTGGGAGGGAGCTGGTTGATTTGTTCCCTAAGGGAAGGCATGATCCAAAGTGGGGAATTGCCCTCAGACATAATCAACAAGCGTGGGGGGGGAGTGGATAGGTCATATATAAAAAATCTCCCCTGGACAGAGGCACAGAGAAACTGAACCTCCAGGATACCCTCTGGATCCACAACTAGTCCCAGCAAAAATGGAGCAAGACCACAAGTGTTGGAGAGAGTAGCTGGTAGACCTGGCATGCACATTGGCTACTGGGGTTCGGGCCAGTAATGATGAGGCCTGAGAGGACCAAAAAAAAAAACAGTATAGCTTGACTGTAGATGAAACGTGGCTGTTCCACGATACACCAGCATCAATCCAAGATCTTGTATGTAAGTAGCAGGGATCTGTTGGATGCCCTCTAGGGACCTCTAGGTACCAATGCAAGGAAAATGCTGAGATTCTGAACACAATTCTGGCTCCTGGTTCTATAATTAAAAAAAGGTCTATTGTCTCGGTTAAGTATGGATCAAACTTGCTGTCAAACAGTTCTAAATCAGTCGGTGCCAAGAATTAATAAGCCCGTCATATCCTTTGTATTGTGGGGGGTCCGAGGAAAGAGAGGCTACAGGTCTCACTGATAGTCCAGTCCATTCCATCGTAAAATGTCATATGTTTGAGTAGAACGGCAATAAGATACCATCTGTCATACCTCATGTAATAAAAGACCCATGAGAAAAATGCCTATGACAAGTATTCAGAAACTCGACTCACTGAAAATGCTTAAATTTCATGGTGGTGCAGGCAGCAGCATTTTGTTCCTCTGTAGTTAGAGAAGTTGACTGGGGTCATCATGTCCCCTATGCCTGCAGAAAAAAAACAAACTTGAGGTCTTGGCTTAATAATGGAAAGATATGACCTTTTAAATTATCTATTATTTTCAATAAATCACAGGTACACCATCAAAGAAGTGACCCTGAAGCCACCCCATGAAAGAAAAATGATTGACTCTACCTGAGAACCAAAACACAAAGAAAGTTAATGTGATCAGGTAACACTTCTTGGTCTCCACTGTGTTCTCTTCCTGAAGAATCAGGAAAGGAATTAATCAATCAGGACATAGTGAGCCTCCAAACACTAGACCCATCTCAGCTTGGATTCATCAATGGTAGGTCATGCTTACTAAACCTGGTAGCAAAATGGTACATGCCACATACTTCAGTCTGGCCAAAGCTTTTGACACAGTTGCCCACTTAAGCATAGTAGAAAAGCTAAATAAACTGGGAAGAAACCCCTTTGTCACCCACTAGATTGCCAACTGACTCACAGATAGGACAAAGATAATCTAAACAGGGGAAGTCACCTTTGCAAAGAGACCAGTCACCAGCGAGGTCCCCAGGGTTCTGTGATGGGAACCCTTCTGTTTGGCATCTACTTTTCTGAAGTAAAAGCCAGTACCAAAGGGCTCTGACTGACTAAGTTAACAGATGATTGCAAGTTAGGAATCCTCAAATGGCTTAGCCGCCCTGCAGGAAGATTTGTCCCAATTAAGTAACAGGTGCCAAAATCATGGACAGAAACTAAATACCAAAAAATACTGTATTTCATACTTTGGGAAGTCATCTACCCCAGGGAACAACCACATTGGCAATACACCCCTAAGAGTTGATCCAGTTGTTTGGGATTTGGGAACTTATATGGACAATGACATAACTTTTGACTAACATGTGTCTATTGTTGTAAGAAAGTCCTTTTATATTGCACAGCTTATAAACAAAAGTATTATGTCTAGAACTAGGGATGTCATCATCCCCTTTACACATCCCTCATTAGTCCAGTCATTGAATATAATGCCCCCTTTGGCATGTGTCTGTCCAGACACATGCAACAACTGGAACACCCACAGAGGTACCTTACTAAAAGGATACAAGGCCTAAACAACGTACTACACATGGACTGACTCAAGGCCCTATCACTATATTTGGTATAATACAGACTGCTAAGAGGTAACTGGTGTCTGGCATACAAGGCCATCCAACTAAGGAAAAGGAAACCACAGTAAAAAACTTTTCTAAAGCAAACTTCACCTTACTTAAGACAGAGGTGGTAGGTTTCACAGCCCCCACGCTAAAGGATAACACTGCCCAAGATGCAGAAACCTTTACAAATGCACTCTATGAGCACCTATAAGGATGCATGGATCATGCCATCCCTAGCAAAACCAAGGCTCACTCCTCTAAGAGAAGGAAACCAGTTTGGTGGACCCCTGCAATAAACAGGCTATACAATGGAAGGAGGAAACTAGTTCAGAAAAAAAGCAAATCCCAAGAAGGAAAGACATCCCTGATCAGTATCAGTAAGAAACTGAGGTCCCTCATGAAATCATCCAATGCTAACTTCGGAAGAAAAATAGCCAAGGATTCAAAAGATAACCACAAAGCCTTCTTTAGCTATGTTAAGAATCTAAGTGGCAACTCACAGATATGCACTGAACTAGTGCAAAATAGCACAAAATATACTAAACCTACTGATATTGCCAACATCCTGGCAGATAGATTCAGTGGAAACTTCACCCCCCTCTCACCTCCAAAAGGGCCCACAACAATACCGGAAAAGTGTAGTGTCCCAAAAATCACAGACGCACGGTGAAAACAGCCCTTTCAAAAGCCAAAAACACAGCGTCAGTGGGACCAGATGGTGTCCCAGGCTGCGTCTTGCACAAACTACAGAATGAACTAACCCCCCACCTAAACACGCTGTTCAACCTCAGCCTCTCGGCAAGCTACATGCCCATAGAATGGCGCACAGCAATGGTTATTCCTCTCTACAAAGGAGGGGGACCACAACTGACCCTGGTAACTATCATCCCATAAGCCTGACTAGCCTGGTCTGCAAGGCTATGGAGTGCATCATCATGGAACTCATTAGGAACCTCCAAACACTTGACCTGATCCAGTATAGGTTCATAGGTTCATAGGTTCATAGGTTCATAGGTTCATACTAGGCTATCTGCCCTGGGGCATTTATAAGCCTAGCCCGATTGTGTTTGGCTTACGCCACCCCTTGATTTGAGTATACTGTGCCCTTTTTAAAGTTTAGTTTACTGTGCCTCTGTCTAACAGTGACACGGAAGTAATCCCCGGGACAAACCTACGATCCCCCATCCACTCATCAAGATTCTTCTTGAAGAGAGTCAGTGAGGTGCTCTGCCTAACATGAACTGGAATTCTATTCCAGAGCGAAGGGAGCCTCTGGGTTATGAATCTGTCCCTCCAGCATGTTCTATTTATTTCTGTGCTGAGGTTCAAGTCCCTCGAACGCGTGGCTCTAAGGGATTTAGATTTACTGAGGTGGAGCATGTCCATTAATTCTGGGTTGGACATAGCTTTATATGGCAGGCATAGATCGCCTCAAAGTAGGCGGTATGCAACTGAGTAGAGCTGGAGTTTTTTTAACCGAGCAGCATATGGCATCTGTTTGAGTCCCTTGATCCTCCTGGTGAGGTACTTTTGGGGTCTTTCTAATTGCTGCAGGTGTCGGGTAAGGTACATCCCAAAGGGGGCATTGTATTCTATGATGGGGCTGATGAGGGATGAATAAAGGGACACGATTACCTCTCTTGATCTAGATGTGAATCCTTTCATGATGAGGTGGGCTATGTAGAAGGTCTTTCTAACCACTTTGGCAATGTGGTTGTCAAAGGAGAGATTGCTATCAACTTGGGTCCCCAGATCCCTAATTACTTTCTCTGTACTTAATGGGTTACCACCTATGTGGTACTTTGTGGGCACATTGTTTTTGACAAAGGGTATGACTATAGACTTTTTGGCATTTAGCTTCAGACCATGGCTCTGGCACCAGTTATCCGTCTCTGCGAGACCTTTTTGAAGGATGTTTATGTCAGCTGGAGAGTCGATTATGGCACCCAGTTTGCAGTCATCTGCGAACTTGGTGAGCCATGGTCCTCCCACGTTGGCCTGTACCTCAGAAAAGTAAATACCGAACAAGAGAGGTCCCAGGACAGAACCTTGCGGGACACCACTTGTGACTGGTTTTGAGTCTGACATGGCTCCAGCAACTCTGACTCTGTGGGTTCTGTCTTTGAGCCAGTTTGCAACCCATCTTGTGACATAGGGGTTTATATTTAGGCTGGATAGCTCATCTATGATGCCCGAGTTGGGTATTGTGTCAAATGCCTTTGCGAGGTCCAGATAGGCTGTGTGGACTACCTTCCCTTCATCTATGGCCTTGGTGACTGTTTTGAAGAAGTCGACCAGGTTCAAAAGGCAGGATCTGCCCTTGACAAAGCCAAATTGGGTAGGATCTAGTGTCTGTAGGTCCCCAATGTCTTTGTTTATGAGTTCCATGATGATCCTCTCCATAGCCTTGCATACCAGGCTAGTCAGGCTTATGGGGTGATAGTTTCCAGGGTCTGCAGAGGCACCACCTTTGTGGAGTGGGACCACTGTTGCTGTACGCCATTCTTTGGGCACATATCCTGTAGTGAGACTGAGATTGTACAGCAGTTTTACTTGAGGGATTAGTTCTTCTTGGAGTTCATGTAGGACGCAACCCAGGACGCCATCAGGTCCCATGGAAGCAGTGTTTTTTGCTTTGGAGAGGGTGGCTTTCATCTGAGCATCAGAGATGTTTGGGAGGCTGCACTCTGCCGGGATAGATACTTGCTCTTTTGGGTGGGAGGGGGTGCAGAAGTTTGCACTGAACCTGTCTGCCAGGATATTGGCGATGTCTGTGGGTTCAGTGTATTTTTTGTCATTTAGAATCAACTCAGAACAAGTCTGGGAGTTGCATCCCAGGTTCCTAACATAACTGAAAAAAGCCTTATGATTGTCTTTAGTGTCCTGTGCAATTTTTCTCTCGAAGCTGGCCTTGGAGGATTTTATGAGGGATCATAATTTTTTGCTAGTACTGATCAGAGATGCCTTCCCTTTTAGGGATTTTGCTCTATCATGTAGTAGCTTCCTCCTTCTGTTGTACAGTTTATTTATGGCTGGCTGCCTTTGGACGATTGGGTCTTGATTTTGTTTGGGATAGCATGATCCATGCATTCCTGGAGATGTCCGTAGAATGCATTTATATAGGATTCTGCAGTTTGGGCCGTAGTTTCCACTGGCTCTGGGGCCTTGAAGGATTCCACTTCAGTTTTGAGAAGTGTGAAGTTTTTCACTGTGGTTTTCTGGGCTGGGGGTGGGGTCGGGATGTGGATATCCAGTGAAATTAATTTATGGTCTGATCTTACCAATGAGGGATATACTTCTGGTATGGAGCATAGAGTCCCCATGTTGATAATGATCAGGTCTAGTATGTTTTCCCCTCTTGTGGGAGTGGTGACTAGTTGTTCCATAGCATTTGAGTTTATAAATTCCAGGAACCTTTGAGCTAAGGTGCTGGGGCTTGAGTAATGCTCCCAGTCTATGTTTGGGTAGTTGAAGTCGCCCAATATAATGGTGTTCGGAGAGATCTTAGCGTTTTCCAATGTTTTCAGGAAAGCCGAGTGGGATTCCTGACTTTGAGAGGGTGGTCTGTAGGATGCTATAAACTGAAAAGCAGTCTTGCCCACTGTCAGTTGCACATGGATGGTCTCCGATACTTCGTGCACTGCCACTAACCTGGAGGTATGGATATCCTTGATAAATATGGAAACTCCCCCTCCTTTTGTGGTTCGGTCCAGGTTTTGGGGCCGAAAAGCATGATATGAGTTATAACCTGGTAGTGCTGGGGTGCTCTCTGGAGCCTTGAACCAGGTTTCTGTCACTGCACAGATATCGATGTTCTCCATACTGAGGAGAGCTTCGAGTGCATGCATCTTGAGGTTAAGACTTCTGGTGTTTAGCAGCATTATCCTTAGTTTCTTGTTCCTTGTGCTGTCTATGGAGGTGGGTTTGACTTTTGAGACTTGCCTAAAAAAGGCACTATGGGGGTGGCAAGAGCCTTTGCCAATATCCAAAAGCCCAGGGGTGACAGGTGCAAGCCGTCCCTAGTGAAGCAACGTGGCTTGTCGAGCATGTCATCCCAGGTTGACAGACACTGGATCCCCTTTGAATGACACCAAAATTTTAGCCAATTATTAAAATCGATCATTTTGTCTTTATACTGTGGCATCATTCTAGGTGAGGGTAAGATGCTGCTCAAGGTCAGGGTCATACCGGCCTGAGCTACATGATCAGAGAGCTCCTCTATGTCTCTTTTCATGTAGTCGAGGGAGGTACATCTGAGGTTATTCATGCCAGCATGTACAATGACTGAGTCATATTTGTATTTGCTTTGGAGTGACCTGAGTGCTTGCGTTATGTGGCGGATCCTAGCGCCCAACAGGCAGCTCACTGTGACCTTCTCTTTATTCAGCCTGGTGAGCGGGATGTCAGTGTGTCTGACAATAGTGTCACCTATTACAAGGGTATCAGGTGTGTTATTCAGCCTTAAGGGCTGTGACTGCTTGGCACACTGACTTTGTGTGCTATGTGTTGTACGTGTTTTGGTTTGGGGTAGCGTTTGTTTGGATGTCTGCTTTGGAGGTCTCTGTTGCTTGGGTAGATTTTTATTTAGAGCCTCCGAGTATGTTTTTGTGTTTTTATGTGTTTGGTTCACTGTTGTGGTGGGACTATGTGATACTGGAATTGTGTTGTGTGAGGTTACCTTCTCCTCCTGACTGGTTACACCAGTTTTGAGATGAGAGAGCTCAGCCTCCAGTTTGGCTATATGGTTGCATCTCTCACATATATTTGAACCTGTTTGGAGGAGGAGAGGGTTGTCCATGTACATGAGACAGTTGTAACATTGCCTCAAAATTCCCAGATTCACCAGCTGGACTGGAGAGGAAACCATTGACTGACCTTTGGACATGCTAGAGTAATATAGGGAACTGAATTAAAATGGACCAATAGGGGACAAGGTAATCGTAGAGAGTATAAGAGTAAGTATGACAAAGTAAGACAAAGTATGGCTTTGTTAAGGGCAAATCATGCCTACTAAACCTGGTTGACTTCTTCGAGACAGTCACCAAGGCCATAGATGAGGGAAAGGTAGTTCACACAGCCTACCTTGATCTCACCAAAGCTTTTGGCACCATTCTCCACTCGGGTATTACAGAAAATCTCACCAGCCTGAACATAAACCCCTACGTCATGAGATGGGTTGTCAACTGGCTTACAGACAGAACTCACACAGTAAGAATAGCGGGCTCCAGGTCCGACTCTAAACCAGTCACAAGTGGTGTCCCGCAAGCCTCAGTCCTGGGACCCCTACTTTCGGCATATACTTCTCAGAAGTACAGGCAAACACAGGAGGACTATGGCTAACCAAGTTCGCTGATGACTGCAAACTGGGAGCCATAATTGACTCTCTGGCTGACACGGACATCCTCCAAAAGGGCCTTACTGAGACGGACACCTGGTGTCAGAGTCATGGCCTCAAGCTAAATGACAAAAAAATGCATAGTCATCCCATTTGGGAAAAACAAAACACCCATTAATTACCACATAGGTGGCAGCCCCCTTAATACAGAAGAGGTAATAAGAGATCTGGGGACCCAGGTAGATAGTAATCTCTCCTTTGACAATCATATTGCAAAGTAGATAGGAAATCATTCTATGTGGTCCATCTAATTACTAAAGAGTTCACATCTAGAAATAAAAAGGTTATAGTACCCCTCTACTCATCACTCATTAGACCCATCATAGAGTACAATGCCCCATTTGGGATGTACCTCACAAGACACTTCCAACAGCTGGAAAGACCACAAAAGTACCTCACCAAGAAGATTACTGGTCTCAAACATATGTCCTATGCAGCCCAACTGAAAAAACTCCGGCTGTACTCAGTGGCATATTGCCTACTCAGAGGTGATCTCTGCCTGACTTACAAAGCCATGTCCAACTCAGAATTGATGTACATGCTCCACCTAAAGAAATCCAAGTCACTGCGAGCCACATGCTCTAGTGAGCTAAACCTCGCCACAACAATAAATAGAACATGCTGGAGGGATAGATTCCTGTCACAGAGACTCCCCATGCTTTGGAACAAAATTCCAAATTACATCAGGCAGAGCCCCTCACAAACACTCCTCAAGAGAAACCTTGACGAGTGAATGGGTAACAGAAAATACACCCCTGGGATCACTTCATTGGCTCTGCTTGACAGAGGATCAGTTAATTAATCAATGGGGCAGCGAACGCCGACACACTCTGGCTAGGCTTATAAATGCCCTTGGGCAGATAGCCTAGTACCTACCTATGAACTTATGAACCTATAAGGTATCCTCCAACCCATTACTGATGGATTTATTGCACAACAACAAGTCATATGTCATCAGAAACACTCAGTCTAGGGATCTAAACCTCTTCTGCAACATTAACACAATGATTTGGGGAGACAGGTATATCTCACAGAGGATAGTGTTGCTGTGGAACCGACTCCCCATTCACATAAAACAAAGTTCATCACTGTCCATATTCAAGCACAACTTAGAAAATTTATCCTAAGACTGTCCCCTGTACATCTAATAGACAGAAGCAGCTCTTAATTGCTTCAGCACATGCATATAATTTTCGACTGTGGGATGGGTAACGCCACTCTAGAAACAAATATGGTAGGTTATTTCAAGAATAAAAAGAGAAATTGGCTAGTCTTAAAATGGCTCACAAGGGTAGCTAGCCTAGTACTTACCTACTAACTTTAAACCTTCGAAAGATCAGGGCAGAATATTTCTGCTGTCACCAGGGCAACATACAGTTTCTGAATAAGGTATACTTTGATGCCATATCTTCTCCTGGAACAGAAACAGGAAAGATCAGCACACTGAAGCATGAAAACATATTTTCCACCTCTGTATATCATTACCTTCTTGACAGCTTTACCAGGAAATGGATAGCTGAAGGTCAGTCTTTGGTTACCAAGTTTGTTCACTTTGAGAGACAATTTCTTTAACAGTATTATTTAATAATTTGGGAAAAAAATCAAGATGTTGAAAGAGGTCCTTACAGTGTCTACAATAACTGGATCAAGGACATCAAGGCAGTTCATATGCGTACATAAGGGCAACAAGCCCAAATTACACCTTACAAAGTACATCTTTTTAGCCACTTTCATTATATCTCATTAATCCATTTCCCCAAACCAGTCCCATTTTAAATATAAAATGATGAAGGGTTTCATACTGGTTAGAGACCACTTTGTCAATGAAAAAAATGAGTTGACTACAGAAGATATTTAGTAGCCTGTAAGCGATCTGTATTATTCCTATTGATTGCATTCTCAAAGGCTCAGCATTAAGCTTTGCTGCTACTGGTATGTCTCTTGGCTAGAAAATGCCTTCTAATGAGGAGTGACAGGTTAAGTAGAATCTTTAATTATCTATCAGTGTAGGTCAGTACAGATCTGCCCTGTCCATGGCCTGAACAGTTCTGGCATGATATATGCCTATTCAGTTGTCCTTTAAATTCCTGCAATGCGTCAGTGAATTGCTCAGCTTTAAGAAGGGCCAAACATATACAAGTGTAGTGGAAAACGAGGTGCCTGTTTAGTTCTTTTGTCAGCTATGACTACCTTGCCATGTCCTTACTATTGAAGAAGTCCAAGGAGTGAAGCCATTCTCACCATCACGTCAACTGAGACAACCACACACAGCAGATAATGCAGGATTATCTCAGTGAAAGCAGGCCAGATGGGGAGAAAGGAATATTAACAGAAACTGAGAGATTATTGGCCAAAACTACTTTTAAGTTAAAGATATTTCAAAACATGCAGAAAGCCATATAGTCAAATAAATGCCACATGGTGTGAGCAGATCACATAATGATTTATTTGAAATGTATCATATTCATCAGCTTGAGTAGGTCCTGTCAAGGCAACCCAAAGATTAAGCTTGTGAGTGCTTAACACCAAATGTGTTCCATTATTTTATAATGAAGGACTGAGAAAATTGTTACAGAAATATCCCTCTTCTATCTGCTAGACTACACATCATGGCAGTGCTACAATCTACCAGAAAACTGAAATAAGTCATACTAAACTGGCATCAGATAAAAACCTGAGAGTAAGTTGAGAGTTGTATTTGTAGGTGTATCAGTGTGATTTTGATTTGTTCAGACTTTATTTCATATTAGCTTTATGTGTATTCACCTCCTATGTGTATCATAAAATCACAGTCCACAAGCTAAGAATTATGTTCCTAAAAATTCATCCCCATTCCTGACCCAATGAAATGTCTGGAGGCAGTGCAGAGCCAAATTTTGAAGTAAAGGTGGGTGCTTTTAAACTGACCCAAAAGTCTGTTTTACCCAAACTTGCCTCATAAATGTAGGCCAGGTAAATGTAAAGGCAGTCATGCTTGATATCATTTTAAGACTTCCAGTGTACAGCCTAGATGTCATGGAGAAACTCAGAGCCATAGAGAGCTAGAGTGGAGCCAATGGGGCAGCCACACCTTTTAGGGATCCAATCAACACTGTAGAAGAGGTGCCAATTAGTCCTAATATGTCAGTGGTGCTTGTGTGGCTGGGTGCAGTGCAGTACAGTGTTAGGTGCCAACTAGTCCTTCTATGTCAGTGGTGCTTGTGTGGCTGAGTGCAGTGCAGTACAGTGCAGTGTTAGAGTCAGTTAAGCAGCCACAGAATTAAATTTTGTCCTGCTAAATGGTTTGTTTTGTGTGTGTGTGTGTGTGTGTGTGTGTGTGTGTGTGTGTGTGTGTGTGTGTGTGTGTGTGTGTGTGTGTGTGTGTGTGTGTGTTTCTTAGAAACTGTATTTGTTACAGTCTGGAGTACATTTTTTACTTGGACCTCCAATTTGGTTGTCGGGATGCACACTGGTGGATGCCTATGGCACCAACTGACTGAGCTACAGCTCTGGCAGGACTAGTTCTGTTCAGTGGGGGAGGGCTACCTCTTTAGCCATAAAGAAAATGTCTACATAACTCAGTAGCATTAATACAGCTATGACTAAATTCCCGGCTTTGAGGAATGCTGCTCTGACTGCAATCCAAATGACCAGGCTTTAATTAGCAGCCCTAACATCTGAGGCGGGCAGGTATGCACACACTTAGGGACACCCAGGGTGGTGCAATTTTTCTAACAGAGACTAGAGAAAGTACCACTCTTACTTTAGGAAGAGGGTCATGGCTGCCTGAGTAGAGATTCACCTTGCAGAAGTGAGAATGTAATAACCACCTTTGTGAGCAGTCCGTGAAGTGCCAATAACCATAAAGAACCACACACTGTCCAGATCAAGAATGTGTTCAAACTATTTATTAGTAAAACAACAAGTTAAGCGCTTTCATCCCATCAAGGACTTCAGCAGAACCTAATGCCACATAAAATCACGTGACTTATATACAACTTAAAACATACATCACCCAATCACATTACATCCTCATGTCAGTTCCTTAACCCATGAGTGTCCATCATGTTTTACCATCAGTGGAAAACATAGTCACTGTCTGAAACAAAAACCAGTATGATAGAAGCATAGTAAAAACCTAATAAAAAACAAGAGAGGGTAGGTGATGATAGCAGCACACATTGACTATGTAGGCAAAATGATGAACATGCTCTTAGACAAAACTAGATACACCCAAATTTCAAGAAATGAGATCAATATAGCTCACAAGAAAACTGATTTATTCCTAGAAGATGCCCTTTTGCAGGGATTCATTACTCCAGATACCCTTGTTTTTTTGACCAATAGAAACCTGTTGATTCCAGCAGCATTTGGTATCCCCAAAGTACACAAAATTGTAGAGGACCCCCCCCCCCCCATACAGGTTAATTGTAGCTGCACAGGGATGAAAGACATACCCCTTAGCTGTTTACATAGACAAGAAGGTTAAACAGGTATGCAGTAAACACATGCATGTCCTAAGAGACTCATGGGACTTCTTAGCCATCAAGAGTTCCAAAGACTCAACTTGTTTTCTGACGGTTGATGTTGTTGATCTTTTCTCCAGTATACCACATCAGGAAGGTCTGGAACTTTTTGAGGATACGCTCTAAGAAACCAAATTGTTTTCTGTCAATGACACACACTTCTTGGTAGACTTGATGGAACTTGTACTAACCAATAATTTCTTGTACTTTGAAGGTGAATACTTCAAACAGGTTAGTGGTGTGGCAATGGGGAGCAGCATGCGCTCCCACTTTTGCAAACATAGTGATGTTAGGATGGGAGAAGAAGGCTATACTAAATTTCATCTATTCCCCACTATGATCCCAATATTTGTTGCCATCCCCTCTCCCATGCTTCACTAGGCATGTGCAAGGGAGAAAGTAGCATAAATAAAAAATTCAAACCAGTGTGTAGTAGCTTCTTAAAGACTAGCACGTCCTGGTCTGCTCTTCCCATGAAGAGGAGGAACAAATGGGCCTACAGACTGAGAGAGGATTTGATGGTCTTCAGTCAGCAGGAGTAAACAGGGCAAACAATATTCCTTTTGATGATTTATTCTCTGGGATTAAAGAATCTGTGACAAAACTTAAATTCAAATCTGGCTTACATTCCAAACAATCTGTATCTATGAGATAAAAAACTGCCTGACTTAGAAGCAAAAAAAAAAATAGACATAGTAATATTTACCTCAGGGGCTTGCATGAAAAATATTGCTCTACCAACCATCTGGATGTTATACAGGACACTTCTTTCCAACTTACTGAGAAACAAAGGTGAAAGAAAATTTAATAATAAAAGGCACACAGAGTACTTTGCACAAAGTCTTTTGATTCTCCTAGACTAGTCTGCATTAAATTATCGCATTTTCAAAATAGAGCTAAAATCCTTAAAACTACCAAAAATAAAACAGGCTTTAGTTGTCAAAACCATCAGCTGAAGTTCCCTGAAAACGTTCCTATGGAATATAAACTAGTGAGAAAACCATTTTCTCTTTTTTGACAATTCTTAATTAAAGGTAACATTAGTTAACAAATGCTCTTCCCCCCTAAACTGAGCTTTCCCTGGAACAGTTGCAAATATAAAACAGCTAATTATGAAGAAACAAATATTATTTCAGACAAGCTTTTTGCATTGAAACCTGACGAAATGGTTTGCATATCCATGTATTTATTCAGTTAGCAGAGTCTTCTAGGATTTTTCAGTTTGTAATTTTATACTTCTATACTTTTATACTTTTATACTTCTTATTTTGCTGCAAGTTAATTTAATAAAATTCCAAAAAGACCCTATAAGTAATCTAACAGTTTTAATTAATGTTATATTTACCTCACTGATACCACTGGTATCAATTTTAGAAGTATTTTTTATGCCTTTATCTTGTGTCACATCAGCAAACTTCAGGAATCCTTTTCTAACTTTTTAGTATGTATTAATTTACTGACAACAGTGCCTAGAATTCTGCATGTGCTGCATTGTGTTAGACTACCCTTTAATATACACATCATTCTTAAAATTGTTAATACTGTATACTTTTTTTTCTTTACTGCTGTTTATATTTCCCTGATGTTTCTCCTTAGCATTGAAACAACTGTGTAGGTCAAATGCTAGTTTATAAATTATTATTTTTTTTTTGAGTTGAATAGCTTACAAATTAATTTTACTTTTATCTTTCCTCTTGCCAAAAAGCTGTCCTTTGCTTTGCTTGCAGCTAAGTGCCCGTGATTTATCTTGGCAGCATCTACTCTTGGCATACACAGGCTACTTCTCCTGAACTGAAGAAACATTTTCAGTTCACTGCAGCATTTTCTTAGCTTCAACTTGAAGTTAATGATACAAGGTTTTAACTAGAACCTAATTTTTAATATTAAAGCATTAGCCTTTGCTGCTTGGACAGCTGAAAGTTTATATTCTTTTATACAGCATTGCTCTGTCAGTAGTGCTCTAGTGAGTTTTCTTTTATTTTTTTATTTTTAATATGTGCATTGGTAAAAATCCATCCAATGTGAAGTATAACCTCTGATTCTGCTTTGCTCTTTAATTTGTTCCAACCTGCTTTTTACATTCTCTTTTTTTTTCTAATAAGCCTAAATTTAAACACATTGCTGACATGTGACATCCACTGCAATAATAGTTTAGTGTTTTCTTTTTCAGGATTTATAATGGAACATCGTGTCCTTTTCTAGTAAATTAGAAGAACAAGGTTACAAATGTCTTCTTAAAACTCAGGATATTGTGCAAAATGAGCTGTACTTTGTTTTCTAACTGTAAAAATAACAAAGGTTATCTAAAAATACAGGTGGTCCTCCTGCAGACTGGCTGGAAGTCAAGGTAGTTAGGATACCTGCATGCATATGCTTCCACTATGAGTGGTCCAAATTCAACTTGCCAAGGATTGGAATCGCTGGGCTGCATCCCCTGAAAAAAACAGCAGATGTCGGGGGACGTGAACTTATTCATACCAGCTCCATGGTCAGATAAACTCCATGAAGGGTATCACTACTAGCACAATTCATCTACAGTGATTTCCTATGGAGGAACTCCAATCTACTGCGGGTTGAACTCTGGGCAAATGATGTTGAAGAACTCAGTCTTCATCCACATGTAGGTTTCCTGAGGGCATATATATTCCATTTTACCAATGGGAGATCAGTAGAGCTGCTTCAGTAATAAGTCAACATTAACAAAAGCACTAAATGAAAGAATATCAAGAATATGTCGTGTCAATAGTTGGATGATTTGCTTACCATTGTTAGAAGTAAATCTAGACTTGATAATTGCACTTGTGCAATTGGCATGGCTTTGAGAACTGGTGTTTCATATATTAATGACTGGACTGATGAAATAAATATTGTTAGGCATAGAACAAATAGGATGCATTTAGGAAATGATGTATCTATTATCTGCAAAAATCATTCAAAATGCCCCTGACAACTTTGGAATTCTGGATGCAAGTATTCAGCAATCTGAGGATCCAGTTTGTTTAGAAGGAAACAAGAAAAGAAAGAAAGGAAGAAGTTCACAACAAATAAGGAAGAAAAAGAAACTGATTAATGACTGTAAAGGAAAGAGAATACATAGTAAAAATGACGCCGCTTTGTTATGTAGCACATAGGTTATAGGGAATGATGATATTTTTCTATCAGAAAACCTTCAGTCTACAGAAAAAGGCATCATCTTTCCAATGGAGAAGGTAGAAAAAGAGGCAAGGGGCAGGTGAAAAGAAAGAAATCAAAATTGAACATGGAAGGATTGAAGAACATCAATATTAGAAAAGGAAGAGAAAGACAGATGTTGACTACATGGCTCAAGCTGTGGAGTTACAATACTAGCTGGATGAGAATGTAATACATAATGAAAACAGTGGGATTAATAAGTCTAATGGTGATGAAGATCTATCCTTCGTAACAATTGACAGAGCAGATATTACTGTATTAGAAGCTGAAGATTTTTCAGAGCTGGACAGCAAATATATTTTTGTAATTGGAGATTCGATTATTAGAGGAATAGTTACTTATATTTGCAGAGAAGATAATGAACATCGAATAGTGTTATGCTTGCCCAGAAGAAAAATAGAAGATGTGAGACAAACCTTGGAATGCCTTAATGTAAGGAAGTACGGCTCTGTTTTTATTCATGTGGTACAAATGATGTCACCTGTAAGGATTCTCTGACTGTTAGTAGGGAACTGACAGCCCTCTTAGATAGTATTGTACTGGTGTTAGGACATATTTTTCACAAATCACCTATAGAAAGGATAGTCAAATCACTCTGAATGAAAATATTTTTGGGGGTAAATACCTACATGGAAAAATGTCCTGTTTTAAAAAATGGAAATGTGTAGAGCATCCAAGCCTTGTTTTGGGTGCACATGTGTTCAAAAAGGATGGTATACATTTGTCTATATCAGGGACGAGAATTTTTGCAGCAGATATTATTGCCACAAGATTGCTGTTGTTATTGTTTGTGAAACATGGTTAAAGAACAATGACTGGGAACTAGTTCTGTCAGGGTATAAGTGTTTTTACTGTAACAAACATTCAAATAAAAAAATCAAGTGGAGGTGTTATGATAGGGATTCAAGATAGTTATGAGACCTGTAATTATTACATTTTCAATGATAACACCAACACTATAGACTGTGCAACTGTGCCAGTAAAGACAACCCTGGAACATATAACAATCGTTGGAGTGTATATACCACCAAAGTCAAGGGCAGATGACCTAGAGATATTCATACATTTCTTGCATGAAACACAGGGGGGAAGAATAATATTAGCTGAGGCCTTAAATTTACCAGAAACAGACTGGAATAATATTGATTCTACAAAGTTAGAAAGGAAATTATTCACAGCATATATTCAGGAACAACACTTCATTCAGATTATAAAAAAAACTACCAGGGACGGAACATACTAGACATTATTTGTGTTCCCACAGAAATTACTGTAACTTCAAGTCAAGTTTTACCACCATTAATATGCAGTGATCATGGGGTTATAAAGGTTCATTTATTGCTAGGTAATTCAGCCAAACTGAAATCTAAGCCAATGCACAGAAGGTTAATTACAGATTATATGGAAGCAAAACAGTCACTATGTAAAACTAACTGAAGTGAGGTGTTCGGTGGAAAAACTGCAGATGGAATATGGAAAGTTTTGAAAGGGAAATTGTTTGAGTGCAAAAAATCAAAAAAAAATTTAATATCAGACTCTAGGCATACAACATCAGGCAGATATATGTCCATAAGAACAAGATATCTGATTAAGGTGAGAAACAAAAAATATATAAGAAATGGAAGAGAAGTCAAACTACAACTTTGAAAAATGAAATAAACAAACTGGACAAAAAGATTAAGCATATTGTGAGACAAGATCAATAAAAATTTGAAGAAAATTTATATAAAGATATTGAGCATAATAGGAAACCTTTTTATGGATACATAAGATGTGGAAGGAGTAAAGATACACAAACTGATAAACTGTATGCAGATTCTAAAATTTATTCTCAGACACAACAGATTATATATATAGTTGCAAAACCTTATGCAAAACACTTTGGCTCCATAAAAGGGGTGGTAAGTTGCCAAGTGACATCCAAGTAACCCCAGATACTGGAATCAAATTAGATTATATTGAAAAAGAACTATTCAAACTGGATCCAAACAAAGCACAGGGAGGAGACATAATTAGTAACAATGACCTGAGAAGACTTCAGCAAGAACTTACAGTACCATTATATCTATTATTCACTAGGTCATATAAATATGGGAAGATTCCTCAAGAGTGGAGACGTGCTTATTAAACCTGTTTTTAAGGGAAAGGGGAGTAGGACAAACCTAGAGTCATACAGACCCTTATGTCTACTTTCATGTTGTAGAAAACTAATGGAGAAGGTAATACTGGATAAGTTATTGCCAGAACTGGATAGGTTGGGACTTGAAACCATATATCAGCATGCATATTTTGAAATCATGTCTATTACCACCTGTAACATGATGTTCTATAACAATATAATAACAACTGTCCAGATTTTTGCAGAATGTCCAGATCAGATTTTTGGCTTATATTTTTGGTCTGTTCTTCATAAATTTTGTGGTTTTCTGGCAAACGACTGGGATGATCTGAGGAATGAAGTCACAAAATAATGGCATACATTGGAGTTTCCAACTTCAAATCCTTCAGAAAATGCATGTTAAATCAAATCCTGTTACTTTAGCAACTTTCTAAGTTTATAAGAGCAATATTTAAAATATGTCCCTATTTTTGGGCTTGTGTTCCCCCATTTTGTCAGCCTTTGTCCAGAT
Source organism: Protopterus annectens (assembly GCF_019279795.1). NCBI lineage: Eukaryota > Metazoa > Chordata > Ceratodontiformes > Protopteridae > Protopterus > Protopterus annectens. The sequence goes on from NC_056745.1 coordinate 1,132,162,768, forward strand.
GTTTTGCACTACAAGGTTGAGAGGTACAACTATGAATGAAAAATTGTGCTGTGATGTAATTTATATAGATTTAACTTTAGCATTTGACAGGGTCATACACATAACACTAATCAATAAATTAGTACAACTAAGTATTGATGTACTCTTGATAAGCTGGATAGCTGCATGGCTTACAAATAGGACATGGCAACTATCATACAGAAACTGGACAGGTGAAATCCTTGGTTACAGTCAAGGTGTTCCACAGGGCTCTGTCCTAGGCCCTTACTTGTTTAGAGTGTATCGTTCAGACCTTACTTTTTCATCTGAGGTGTTCTACAGTCTATATGCTGACGACCTGAAATTTGGTAAACTGATTACAAGTGTTACAGATAAGGCATGTCTGCAAAATAATTTGACTAAATTGACCATTTGGGTACAGGAGAATAACATGTTGATAAATACATAAAAAATTAAGCATATAAGATTTGGTAGGCATAAACTGAAAGGTGAATATTTAATACAGCACACAGTGATTGAAACTGTAGACTCATTTAAGGACCTGGGTATATGGGTAGATTTAGCTATGAGTTTTTCTAATCATATCAGCCAGTTGGTTAATGATAGTTATAGAACTATAGGTTGTATAAAAAGATTTATAAAGTCTAGGAAATCAAAAATAACGAAGTCATTGTTTGTTAGTTAGATTAGACCCAAACTTGGGTATGGAATAACAATATGGAAACCCTATAAGAAAACAATCATGAGTAACCTGGAAAGAGTACAACAGAACTATACCAAGTGTATCCATGTATGTGAAAATTTAAGTTATTATGAAAGACTAAAATATCTGAACACGTACAGTGTCTCTTACAGATGTCTAAGAGGAGATCTTATTCAGGTATATAGGGCATTAGTGACAGCTACCTCTGTGAATGTTTGGGGTTAACAAAAAGTACTAGAGAATTATCAGACAACCTATGTAAACGATTCTATAGGAATGAGAAGTGTACCAATTGGTTCTCTGACAGAGTAGCTGATGCATGAAACAGACTACCAAATTACATTAAAACAAGTGCTAGTTTAAATGTTTTTAAGGACAGCCTGGACACTTATTATGGGAACAAATGTTTTGGTATGTTGGCAAGCTAGAAGGACATTAATGCTCATTCTTGAAATATTTGCATGTATGTATTCATGTATCTCTGGAAATGCAGTCATGGACTGGGATGAAAATCTTGGGAAATATAAGGATGTGGTCTACTGCATCAGAGCATCCTCCAAGGTCCATACTATAACAAAGAACCAGCTAAAAACACTTTATTAAACAGTCGAGGTTGTTTGAAAACAATAATTTGGTTAAAAATGAGAGTGAAACTGAAACAGCCTCGGCCTACATCTGGAACGTCTGTTATCCTTCTATTTCCCGGGATGTCTAGTAAGAATTTTAACTTACCCCCATATCCCCTCTAAAAATAAGCTGTCACACGCTTGTGTGTCTTAAAAGTGAGCACCATGTGATACTCACTGTTGCCAGTGAAAGAAAAATGTGAACTCTTAGTCTTTTTCCTTATGTATAACGTCTGATGTGTTGACGAATGCTGTCAGCGTGCAAGGGTTGAAGGCTGAAGGCTTCGATCTAATTCTAATGAGGTATCCATGTTAAGGAAAGCTCAAAGAAGACTTTTAAAAATATGTCTATGCATGCACCGTGTTAGTAACATGGGATATGTACCCTCCAGTGAGGAAAAGTACTGAACATCAAAACAACTTCCAAACAAGAGTCATTGTCTTTCTCACTGATAGAGCTGCCCTTTACCGCAGACTTTTCTCCTGTTAATAAAACTATTGTTTCTCCTGCAGCTATAAATATTATGCATTAATGAGTTATTACTATCCTTAGCATTTCTTATATTTCTTTTTCTGTCCAGGTATATGTGACCTCATATGTTAGTTTAAGCTGAAATGTCTAAAGTCTGAAAGTGTGTCACACTGTGATACTTTGAATGATGTTATTTGCTTGTCATATATATTCCTTATTTGTCTGTGGCTAGATTTCTGTGTAGTCTCTTTGACCTATTGTAACCTTTTAAGTATTTGTAATGCCATAAAATTTGTAATGCCTTGTCACAAAAAATCTATCGGCCTTGCATCAGTTAATTTACCAAGTTACCAAATAACAAAAATCAGCAGGTATATGGCCCACATCAAATGCTCTAGAAAAAGTGACTCTGCAAATGTGTTATGATCACCACTGAACAAGTGAAGTAAAGTGGGCACTATAAAGACAGTTAAACCGTACAGAAAAGTATGCAGCCAAAAGGAATTCTAAACATGTTGCAAAAAAAGCCTGAAGGAACAAATAAAATTGCAGTAAACTGTGGGGGACAGTAGGTTTAAAAGGTCATATAATAATTTTAACAAAAAAAGTTGGAAGGAACAAACCAACAAACTTTAAGGGTGGTAGATTTAAAAGGTATGTTAAGAAATTGTTCTTCCCAGAAAGATTAAAACATTGAGAAATGCAGGATTTCAACAGCAAGAGCTGGCAGAGTCAAAATGTTTGTAATTAAAACAATGCACATGGCAGACTTAGCTAAAGTGAACAAGAGTTAATCAGAGAAAGTGGAAAATCAGGACTCCAATGAAACCAGAAACTATAAGAAGTAAGTGTGCATGGTGTAGGAAGCAGTCAGTGTCTGCAGACAGATTATATATTGCTTCCCTACATAGTTTTAAGCTGTAGTATCCACCTGTATATACACTAAACATGAACAAATTAACCATTTGTTTCTATCCATTCGGAATTAAAGTTGTATATTGTGTCCTAGCTTTGCACACTGCACTATCAGCATTTGGTAACAAGCCAAAACCCTGCTGTAGGATTGCAGTTACTACTGTGTGACCTCTTGACATCTGCTGACTGAATAGATATGAATATTAGCTGCAAGATGGTCTGAAATATAGCGCAAAACATTAATTCTTTTTCAAGCCCAGAGACACCTACAGTTGTCACTTCATGCTGTGCCACAAGCATGAAATGTCAGTTCAACTTGTCACTGAAACCAGTATGTACTGGAAGACATCCAGTGCAGATGTCTGTGTTCCCAGGACTGGTACCATGTAACCAATAATGCAGAATCACCGATTCTTGAAATGCATTAATGAACAGGAGGTATAGACAGCTGCCAAAAATGGAATGAAACAATGTATGTATAAAACTACAGCAATTAGCATGGCCCTTTGTGGAAAGTATGGGTTTATATGCTGTGGCACAAAATCTTAACCATGTCCTCGGTAATGACACTTCCACTGTCTCACATGTGGCCTTCAAGTAACTGTATTAAAACTTAATTGTAATGCAAAACTATTCTACTTACATGAGAAAAAATAGGAATAGTAGTCAATGACCAAAAGGCCTTCCTCTAATGCAAGAAATAGAATTACTTTCTATATTATTCATAATTAAATTTAAATAGTTTAACTTAAAAAAATCTGCCTTGAATTTGAATTCATTTTTTTTAAGTGGCAACTTTACACATTTTATCCACTTGTTAGTGGATCATCAAAATCATTGGGTCATTTATAGCTGTCTTCAAACACAGCGTTTTTCAAGGTGATTCATTTAGTTTGATTTTTTACTGAGAACAGAAGCCATGTTCTGCAGCTGGACTGATAAGACCTGTCTGTGGAATTCTCCTGTGACAAGCAGTGTGATGTGAAGGACCTTAGCAAGCATCAAATCTAGTTCCAGTTCCCAAGAGCACTGTTGTACTTGACACTTGCTGATTAATATCAAAGATCCAGAGACTTAAAAATGTTACTGAAATGTCAGTGGTATGATAGAGTAGGATCTGTATTTGACTTTGACACTATGTAAGCAGTTATGAAAAGTGTGTGTATCAGGCCGTACATATGATCAGCTGAACTTAACGGGTCCATCATAAACACTGTAGCACAGATCATCGATGTGACGTGTCTACAGTGAGTGTGGTTACATGTCAACATGAGGTTGTCATTAGTATTTGATAGAGATGGAACAAAGTCATCAGTTACATGTTTGGTATATATTTTTTTCTTGTTTTGCTTAGTATGTAAGAATATATATTTTGTTCCATAGACATCAGTTCAACCATAACCAGTCTAAGGCAAACAAATGTATTTAAGATTGACTGCTTACAATAGCAGATGGTGCAGCTATCAGTGCATTTTGTCAGTGTCATGTCTATTCCAGTTAACATGATGAGCTCTGACAATGGACATTTCATAAGAAGCTTTGCCTCACCCATATGTACTTCATTTGCAAGCTGCTTACACAGACTTTAAGGAGGATACAGACCAGAAGTACACAGTTGACATGCTAACTGCTCGATAATGTCCACAAATGGCTGACACAGAGAAACAGCTGATGAATTCAAATGTCTAAAGATTGTTTAAGTTCTTCCCTTACTATCATCCACCAAGTGCACAAATTCCTAAACTACAGGATATGTAGTAACACATCCACTCTGTTAAGCAAGGAAACCAGATTCACTGCTGGAAAAGATATAATCATTCCCAATCAGGAAACAATGTGAGATTTTCCTACTGCTGGCGTACCCTCTAATGGAATTAAGAGTTCCCATAGCTGATTGCATAAATATATAGGGGTCTATCAGATGTTTAGATGTCTCACACACATGCAGGACCATGATGTGACATAGATAGTACCACCATATACTAAGTGCTCCTAGTAATAGGGTAGTTCATCCCCCATTGCTGATTTACAGTACCCCCCCATTAGACATATGGTATTCTCTTTCCCTTGTTCTCAAGATCCTAGCAGCAGCAACCCCACAAAAGTAGCACAGCTTTCATGTAAAGGGAGGGCCATCCCATATTTAGGGTTATGTCAGGATCACATTTCTCATTAGAGAAAGAATGAATGGACCATGCTTGGGGATCATCTACAACTTTGAGGTTCAGTAATAGATACAAGGGCTAAATAAATTAATTAAAACTGCACATCACCCATGACTTGTTCCAGTTCCACAGTCACACACCAGAAACAAAGGTTATATATTTAAGTGTAATTCTTAGGAAATGTAAATACTACTGCCTTGTTTCTGAGAAGGCTACGTCTCCTAATTGTACAGACCAATGTAATGCTAATATTATTCTTAAACTGTTGGACCAGGACACTGTCCACTCTTAAAGAGAAATCTAAAAATGTGTGTCTACATCAGAAATGTATACCTATTACTATCTCATTCCTTCCTCTCATCACATATTGTGGCATTCTCTTGAAGCACTGCCATTTTTTTTTTTCATTTTCTTTGGCCCTAAGATTCATAATTCTACCTCAGAGTTTCAGAGTCATGGGTTCACATCTGATTTGTGGTTACTGTGTGTATGAACATTTGCTTATTTTCCCCAGGTCTGTGTTAGGCCTGCAGTTATTTCTTTTTTATGTGTCTTTTACAGCAGCATCTGCTTTATAGCAGACTTTTACAATAACACCTACTTTATGGCAGACTTTTAAAACATCACCTATTTTATGGCATGTATTGTATGCTTCCACAGTAGTATGCTTGGAGTGGAGATCTTGCCAACATTGCTTGTGCATGCTGGATGTTTACAAGAAAATAAATTATTGGCCAGATTCAACAAAGCCTACATGGTTCATTTACACCATGTGTGTATCACACCATGACGTTGACATGGTAGCACACTGTTTTAGATTCAGTAAGCATTTCTACATGGTGTATAAAGTAGCAAAAACAAGGTAAACACCATGGCATGCTAATTATAGTATAAGCAGCTGAATTGTATGTTAATAAACCAATCCAAGATGGAGGAACTATTCAACAAACTGTAAAGCAACCACATAGAGAGTGCTGCTTTTCCCTGCGAATTCCAAAACCTATTGGAATGCAGCGATGGAAAGGAGTCTACACAGGAGCAGTGTTAGAGGCTACTGTTGCTTTAATTCATGTGCATGTGCAAAAGGCTGAAGTCTATGCTGCTGCTGCTGCTAACAGACCAAGGCCAAGAAGGAGAAGAGTTTTCAGACCCCATTTAATGTATCATGATCTCCATGACATGGAAATTGTAGAGTGCTACAGGATGGATAGAGACATACTACAGGAACTCTGCAACCTCTGTCATCGTCAACTCAAAACCAGGGCAAACTGAGAAGAACTCATACCAGTGGAGACAAAGAAATGTGTCACACTTAGAATTTTAGCAACAGGAACCTTTCAGAGGCTAACACTGGACATGCTGGGGGTGTCACAGGCATCAGCATCCAGGATCCTCCATCATTTCCTGAATGCTATGCTCCAACATGCCAGTCACCACATATATACATATATTTTCCCCATATCCCTGAGGACAGGGCCTCATATATGCAGGAGTTCTACCCTGTAGCACACTACCTTGAAGTACTGGGTGCCATAGATTGCACACATATAGAAATTAAGACCCACCTGGGGAACAGGGAAGGCTGTACAGAGTAATTTACTGGGTGATACAGGTTATGCACTGGAACCGTGGCTGATGACGTCCATCAGAAATGCAAACACACATGCTGAAGAATGCCATAATGAGTTACACACTCAAACTAGAAATATCATAGATTGTGTGTTTAGGCTGCTGAAGTCATGCTTCTGGTGCCCAGATACATCTGAGGGAGCCCTGCAGTACAATCCACGTACATGTACTGATATATTCACTGCATGGCACAAAAGGGCGGTGAGTGTGTGGGAGTTAGAAAGAGAAGCAGGCAGACATCTGGCTAAAGTAATAAATGGCCAGTGAGACAAAATGAGCCTTAAGCTTCATGGCTGAACCATGTAACTGTTGTGTATTTGCCTGTATGTGTCCTCCAGGTGAAATTGGTGTGTGAGTGTCTGCATGAATGCAGCCAGGCTCTGTGCTAGTTCTACATCTTGGTATGTCAGACAGATGTGAGCCATGCATGGTAGAGGTGGAAGTTCATCTTTGTTGTACCCAACCATGAGAACTCACTCTGCCAGGAGTTGCACTGGCAGATCCACTCCCATGGTCAGATGCACTGCTGTGACCTGAATGTGACTTATGTCTGCTGGATGAGCTCCCCTCATGAGAATTTCCAGGACCACAACCTCATGGCCTGCCAAATCTGGGTGTGAACACATCAACCACTGACAGAGCAGTGGAAGTAGTCCCGCTATGGGTGTGATCAGGCACAGCCATGTTGGCTACCAGCAGATGATGGGCTGACCTATGCCCACAAGGATGCTGTCCCTCTTTTTGCAGACATTCATTCACAGACACCGCCCATTCCAATGTGTCATTCATCTGATCCATTGAATCGGCAACACAGTGGAGGCAGTCATGCATGTCAGCCTGTGCCACATCTGCAACCCTAAGCATTTCTCTGGAGGACCAATGGGGACATGCCTGTTCCTCTCTGATGGCCCTAAATATACATCAAGTGGTATGGAAAGACACATCTGGATCAGGTGGAGGATGACCAGCAGGCCTCCTCCGAGCACCCCTAACAACACTACTTCATGGTACCTCACCCACACTTTGGCTATGGCCAAAGTCAACAGGTACTGAAGCCGCAGTAAGCACACTTCCCTGATCGAGTGTCTCACCCTCCACCTGTCCAGTATTTGAGGGCTCACTGGAATGAGTTGGTGTAGGCCTACTGACTGTGTCCAGTGGAATTACAGGGGGTGGCTGAATCTCAACCTTAGTGTCAGATTCAACCTCTGCACCCCCCCCCAACTGTGCCTGTGTTTGGCCACCATCATCATCAGAGTCTGCCAGTACTCTGGCATCAGGTGGTAAGTGTCCTACATTTCCACTATCAGGATCACCTGTGATAAAAATGCAAGAAACATAGGAAGAAATTAATAGCTACACTACTATAGTCAAATGTATGCTAACAAAGTAACAGTGGTGTCACTACTACAGACAGTACAGCAATGCACATAACAGTTCTGAAACCTATAAGAAGCTATTTGGCTTACTATGTGCAGTTGATGCTATGCTTCCCATGGGCGATAGTTCTTGAAGAGGTTAAGTAAAAGTTAAGGACAACATCATCACAATTAACATTAACACAGGGGGTTAAAACATTTTGCCCTTTATATGCCCATTAACTATACTTTCAACATGAACTTAGATGACGAGTCCAACCTAAGCCCATGTGTAATCAATCAGAATGTGTTGTTAGCTGTAGTAGTCTACAGTCCCCAGACACAAACCAATTTATTGTTAAACAGAACTAACATATTGCTGTAAATATTTTACTATGCAAGAGTACTTAATTGAGATACATAAGCTTCATCTGGGACATACTTGCTGTCCCTGAAACAGTAGCACCAGTGTCAAGGACATGCTGTTCTGCACCTTCCTGGGAGCTGTCTGTATACCTGACAGTGGACAGGAATTCTTCATTTGCTGTTAGTGGTGGCTTTGTAGCAACCCCCCATTGCTACCCATCTGATCACAGGCCACTTCAGCTGCCCTCCTCCGTACAGAAGAGATCATGGGTTGCCCTATGGCATATGTGATCATTTGTCCTGCTGTGGCCTCCTACTGCATTCACATCAGCAACTATCTCTTGCCAAATTTGCATTCTGCCTGAAATATCTCCATGTCCCCTCTCAAGCAGAAAGGCCCCATGTCACCTAAAAGCTTCCACAATGACCTGATTCTCAGGGTCACTGAAGGGATGGGGGTTCAGGGACTGAGATGCCTAGGGGCCATAGTCCTAGATGACCTAAAAACACAGCAGAAGGATAATACACATAAGTATCACATAGTTAAAAAAATCCTGTTTCCAGACTAAACAGAAAAGGTAGCATTTCACTATTACCCACTGGAGAAACATAAAACAGTTAAGATATTTAAAATATGAACAACAGGAATTGTGTGGTTGTAACATATTACATTCACACACAAAGCATGGCTGGATGCAAAACAAAGAGAGTAACAATAGCAGCATATCCCTGTTTATGCCAAAACAGAAATGCAGCTTTGCTCCACCACCCCCAAAAAGAACAGGCAAATAGCCCATTTGCTAACAATCCATCAGTGAAATGTTAAAAGTGCTGTCAAATGAACTTTGCTTGAAACATGTCTACAGACTTAACACAGAACATTCCATTTTAAGATATTGCCAATCGTATATAACTGTGAAATGCCCAGACAAACATGCACATGCCATCAGTACATGTCAAAGTAATGCATACAGATAAAAGTAACATTTGCTAATTAATACATGCATAAATACATACACACACACACACACACACACACACACACACACATATATATATATATATATATATATATATATATATATATATATATATATATGGGTCTATATTAGATCAGCGAACGCTTAAAAAAGCGAACGCTGATTGATCGACCTTATGTAAGTGAACGCTTACAATCTCGAACTGTCAGATCAGCGATTTTTTTTCCTATGGAAAAAAATTGCTGATCCAAAACACATACACACAACGCAAGCACACCAAACAAACAGAAATTCACACACATACACCTAAAATCTGACACCTAACCCTACACTAAACTATGCACACACCACTAACTATCTACTTACCTTAACCCAAACCCTAACCCTAAGGTCCGTCACTATCGCACACTCACCTTACCCGCTCCCTAACCCTAACTCACCTAAACCCACCCTAACCCTCACATCCACACAATCGCACACATACTTAACCCGAGCCCTAATTCTAACTCTAACTCACCTAACCAACCCTAACACTCACATCCACACAGCCTTGTTCATAGGTTCATAGGTTGGTAGCAGGCTATTGGCCCTAGGGCCTATACAAGCCTAGCCATAACAATTCCCTGGGTATTTTTTCCCACAATATTTACTTCCCTGGACCCCTGTCTAGCAGGGTGACTGATGTGATCCCCGGGATGAATTTCCAATCTTCCATCCAATCATGAAGGTTCCTTTTGAAGAGGGCCAAGGAGACACTCTGCTTGACATGTATGGACAGTCTATTCCAGAGTATGGGGGGGGGGTCTCTGGGTCGGGAACCTATCCCTCCAGCCTGTTTTGTTCATTGTGATGACAAGGTTTAGATCCCTGGAGAGTGTGGCTCTGAGGGATTGGGATTTCTTTAAGTGGAGCATGTCCAACAGCTCAGGGTTTGACATGGACTTGTATGTTAAGCAGAGATCGCCTCTGAGTAGACGATATGCCACAGAGTATAGCTGGAGTATTTTTAGATGTTCAGCATAGGCCATATGCTTTAGGCCTGTGATTCTTTTAGTGAGGTATTTCTGCGGCCTTTCCAGCTGTTGCAAATGTCTTGTGAGGCACATACCAAATGGGACGTTGTACTCTATAATGGGTCTAATGAGGGATGAGTACAGTGGGACAATGACCTCCTTTTTTCTGGATGAAAAGCCCTTAGTGATGAGTTGTGCCACATAGTAGGATTTCCTGACTGTTGTGACAATGTGGTTATTGAAGGTGAGACCACTGTCCACCTGTGTCCCTAAGTCTTTCATCACACTTTTGGTGTTTAGTGTACTGCCGCCTATGTGGTAATTCATGGGTACATGTTTTTTCCCAAAGGGGATAACTATACATTTCTTGGTATTAAGCTTGAGCCCATGGCTCTGGCACCAAACGTCTGTTTCTGTAAGGCCCTTTTGTAGAATATCCACATCATTTGGGGATTCAATAATGGCTCCCAGTTTGCGGTCAACTGCGAACTTTGTTAGCCAGAGTCCCTTAGTGTTGGCCTGTACTTCAGAGAAGCAGATGCCAAACAAGAGCTGTCCCAGGACTGAACCCTGAGGTACTCCATGTATCACTTGTCTGAAGGTGGATTTGGAGTTGGCTACTTTTACAGTCTGGGTTCTGTCAGTAAACCAGCTGGCAACCCATCAAGTGATGTAGGGATTTATGCCCAGCTTAGTAAGTTTATCTATGATTCCAGAGTGGGGGATGGTGTCGAAGGCCTTGGTGAGGTCCAGATAGGCTGTGTGGACTGCCTTACCCTCATCCACAGCTCTGGAGACTGATTCAAAGAAGTCAATCAAGTTCAGGAGACAAGATCGTCCCTTCACAAACCCAAACTGGGTGGGGTCCAGTGTTTGAAGGTTGCCAATGTCTTTGTTTATAAGTTCCATGATAATGCTTTCCATGACCTTGCAGATCAGGCTCATCAGACTGATGGGACAGTAGTTCCCGGGATCCAAGGTGGATCCCCCCTTGTGGAGTGGGATAACTGTAGCTGTGCACCACTCAGTGGGCACAAAGCCTGAGGTGAGGCTATGATTAAACCTGACACTTAGGTGAGATGCCAGTTCATTTTGTAGTTCACAGCCCGGGATGTCATCTGGTTCCATGGATAATGTATTCTTAGCTTTGGCAATTTGTAAAAGTCATACTTATGCCATGGTGCTTGCATAAAATATTGAGCTCTGTAGTCTGTGTACATAGATTGGTAGGGGGTTCTGTTCTCACTGCAGTTAGGTGTGTGTGTGTGTGTGTGTGTGTGTGTGTGTGTGTGTGTGTGTGTGTGTGTGTGTGTGTGTGTGTGTGTGTGTCTATCTAGCCAGAACAAAATGAGTGTGTGTTTGTGTACTTGGTTGACATTAGAGAGAGCCTTTCACACTAACATGTGGGACACTGCTATTAGCATATTCTCCTCAGCAGACACTGCTGATGTCATCAGCTATTTCTGATTTGTGGATGTGCACTATTCCCACCAAGGCGGGGTCCAGGACTGGCCTGGAGGCAAGGCAAAAGTCTTTATTTATTTATTTTTATTTTACATTTATTTATCAGGAAAGTCCGACTGGACACAGGTCCATTTTCAGCAGAGGCCCGGGGAGAAAAGTTCCACATTACAAATCATTACATGAGAGTAAAAAGAAGTAGAACATACATACATATGGCATATATACACACCAGGACAACATGCTAGTGATTAACAAACATACATATAGCATATATACACACAACAGGATATCATGCTAGGGATTAACGTTTCTTACAGTAGGCAATCAGAGGTACATTTTTTTTTGCAGTTATAAGTTTTGTAAGTTAAATGCATATGGGTTTGGAAGCTTTCAGGGGAGAAACTGCTTATACATTGCTGCACCCTGACAAATTCTCTTGGTATGGATTATCCTGATGAGTGGCATGAGCATAGCCAGTTACTTAGATAGTGGGTTTTCAGGAGTTTTTTTGAATTGACTAAAGGAGGTGGTAGAAGCTATTTGGCTTGGTAGTATGTTCCAGGTTTTGGAAATGGTTTTGGCAAAGATGGGCTTACCAGCTTTGTTTTTATGTTTGATGACAGTTATGAGGTTCTGATTACTAGATCTTAAGGCTCTAGAGGGAATGTGAGGCTGAATTAGGTGCTGAAGTGCTGGAGTTATCTCAGGAAGGTAGAGTTTGTGCCCTATAGAGAGTTGATTGAGTAGAAGTATATGAGGCAACTCAAGCCAGTTGAGTTGATTAAGGGATAGACAGTGGTGGGACCTATATGAGGCTTCAGTAGCAAACTTGGCAATCTTGTTGTAGCAATATTCCATTTTATTCAGATCAGTTTGACCGAAATTGGTCAAGATGGGAGAGGCATAGAGGAGGGTGGATAGAAGATGAGTCCTTGCGATGGTTACTTAGTTGCATTTTGTCATAAACTGTTTGTTCCTGTAGAGGAGACCAGGTTTTTTATTAACTTTCTTAATGGTTTGTGCTATGTGGATGTCAAACCTCAGTTTATCGTCTATTTCTATGCCTAGCAGTTTAGTGTGTGTGGTTGGACTGATTTGAATGTTTTCTTTGGAGCTAATTATGAAATTATTATTTAGGGGAGGAGCTCTGCCAGGGCTGAAAAGAATTAGTTTTCTTTTTGGGATTAAGAAGAAGTTTGATGTTAGTGAACCAAGTTTCGGCTAGGATGAAGTTATTTTGGGTAAGGGTTTGCAGTTCACTAAGGGTAGGGGCAGCACATATGTGGGTAGTGTCATTTGCATATTGTACTACTGAGGCAGTGGGAGAGGATGAAGAGATCTAATTTGTAAATAGAGGGAACAGCAATGGGTCAGGGATGGATCCTTGAGGGACTCCTATGGTTACTGGTAACAGGGGGGACAATTGGTCCTGCCATAGGACTGCTTGCTTACGGGCAGATAAGTAGCTGTTGAACCATGATATAGAGGAGGGACTTATATTTAGGGTGGATAGGGTGTCAAGAAGCAGACTGTGATTTACCATGTCAAAGGCTTTTGATAGGTCTAAGAATATGGAAGAAACAAATAGACCCTTGTTTCTGTGATGGTTAACTATGTTGGTGAATGATAGTAGTGCTGTTGTGGTGCTATTGGGAGGTCTAAAGCCATGCTGGGATATTCAGAGTAGGTTGTTATTCTGGAGGTACTGTATCAGTTGAGTATGAACAACTCTTTCTAATATTTTGGATAAAGGTGATAGGATTGCTATTGGGCGATAGTCGGTGAGCTCTAAGGAGTTGCCTCCTTTGTTCAGTGGAATTATATATGATGTTCTCCATGATGTGGGGACTTTGCATTCTGAGAGAGATCTGTTTATGAGAATAGAGACAGGATAGGCTATAGCGTCAGCTGAGATCCAAAGGAAATCTGCTGGCAGCTTATCAGCTGCTAGAGTGGTTGGTTTAAGTTTGCAAAGGAGTTTAGATATTGATTTGGTGGATACAGAGTGGACGTGAAAATTGGGGCTATTGTTTTGTATATTGTGGTGGGTTGGGGTAGTTATTGGTGTGGGGCTGCTAGTACTATTTCGGGCATTGGCATGGGTCTGGACTGTTTCGGTAAAGAATTTGTTAAAATGTGTAGGAATGTTTTCATGGTTATTTGGAAGCACAAGGATTGGAGTTGTGGACTTTCCTGGATGCAGTATACCATTTACCGAGGCCCAGAATGTTTGTAGGTTGTGAGCATATTTTCTTGCGTGCTTGTATAGTAGCTGGATTTGTCTAGTTTGATTTGTTTTTTGGCTTTGTTACAGAGCTCTACATAGTTTTGTCTCATAGTAGTGGTTTTGTTTTTCTGATATTGAATCCAGGCCTTGTCCCTTTCTTTCATTATAGTTTTAGTATCTTTTCTTAGCCATGGGGCATGGTTAGTTTTTATTCTAATGGTTCTAAGGGGTTGCATGATGGTTTAAGATTTTTATGAAGATAGTGTTAAAGTACTCAATGGCATCGTCTAGAGGTAGATGTTTTAGGGGGGTCCAGTTACAGCTTTTTAGAGTATTGATGAGATCAGTAGCTATAAAGATTTTTTGTTTCTAACTACTTTGAGGATAGGTTGGTTGATGGTTTGGGATCTGTTCCTTATTAGGTAGGTTGGATGATGGTCACTTAGGGTATCTGGAAGACAACCAGATTGCTGTGTAAGAGCGGCGTCAGATATCAGGATCCAGTCTAAGATGGACTGGCGTTTGGAAGTTTTGTCAATTCGAGTGGGAGTGGCTATAGTTTGGGTAAACCTGTGGAGGTTTATGAAGGCAGAGGGGTTATGGCTGGAGCAGTGAAGCCAGTCAATATTGAAGTCTTCTAATAGTATGGTTTCATGTGGAAGGGAGTTGGAGGTCCAATTAAGCAGGCTTTCCATTACAGTGATGTTATTGCCTGGTGGTATATAGCCACCTGCAATAATTATATGTTTGTTGGAACTTATTTTTAATTTGGCAAGGATTAGTTCTACATCTTGGAAGTCATGGGTATTGTAATCTAGTTGTTCTAGGGCAAGATGATTTTGGAATAATATTGCAACACCTCTGCCCTTTTTCTCTGATCTGTCTCTTCAGATAATGTTGTAACCCGGGGCAGTAATCTCATTATTGTGATGTTGTGGTTTGAGCCATGTTTCAGTTAACACAGCAATATCTGGTTTGTATAGAGCTAGTAGGGCATGAAGGTCATGAATTTTGTTAAGTATACTTCTTACATTAATGTTTTAAGAAGAGATGAGCTGGGGTAGGTCTGTGGTGTAGGGGATTTAGCTGATTTAAGTTTGGGCTGAATGATGTTTTGGGTCCTGGAATGGGATGTATATCACCACTGGAAGTGAGTTTATTGAGTAGGTGTAGACAGAGTTTGGTCAATTTATGAATTATCTTGGTTTGTCTTTGAGAAGAGAGGGGGTTAGTTTTGATTTTCAGTTTAATGCGCAAGTAAGAGAAGGATGGGGGAGGTAAGGTCACATGGCAATATAGGGAAGTTTTTTAGTTTGGTGGTGTTGGCTGTGGAATCAGTTTGCCAAGGGGATGGGGTGTGGTTATGAAGCTGAGCGTGGTAGGAGGACAGGATGGAAAGTAGGAGTAGGGTGAAGATTATTAATGGGTAGAATGATATTTCTAGTAGTTGGGTTGGATATGTGTAACCCATGTTATCTAGTTTCAGAAAGAATGTGTTACATGCAAGGGTACTATCTATGAATGAGATTGGTGTTGTATTAAAGGTGCAGTATTAGGTGTATGTGGGAGTTTGTTGTTAAGAGGGGTAAGAGATTTGAAGTGATAGGTGGATGAGAGTTTAAGACTTGCTAATGGTAGTTTTCTGTAGCCACAAGTTGAAGTGATGTTAGGGACTTAGGAGCTATATAAGCATTAGGTAATGCTGGGTATACGGCTACAGAAAAGTAATGGAGAGTATTGCCAGTGCAAGAGCTATTGTTTTATGTGCTAGGGAGCTGCAGTATGGCCAAGAAATATTGGTCAGGTAATTGGTATCCTCTAGTTAAGAGAGGGTAGCAGAGATAGTGAGTTAGTAAATACGGGGGAGGGGAGGGATACTTGCTACTTTATCTGTAATGATGTTCTTGACTATGGATAAGGTGAATGTAATTTATATATTGTCAATTTATTTGTACTACATTCAGATATGTGTATTTACTGCAGTTAAAAATATTAATCATAGATAATAGTTAATGGTTATAGGGTGGTGTGTATAGAGAGGTGGTGGAGGAGGTAGGGATTCTATGTTGGAATCAGAAAGTAGGCTAGAGTGTTTGTGAGGAATAGGAAGGGGAGGAGTGTTTGGGTAGGAGGGAACAGGTGGTTAGGTATAAAGGAAATGATATGGGGTGGGTGGGAATGGGGGTGGGAGAAGAGCGAAGTGAGCCCGAGCATAGTGAGGGCAAACGGAGAGGGGCTGCACCAACAGCAACTGTAAAAAACAATCAATACCTTAACATAAAACAAATTATCAACAGTGAAACATATGAAAGGGGTGGGGGTGGGCTAAGAGGAAAAAGGTTTGCAGCTGTTGCCCCTGGGATATGCACTCTAGCTGACTGTAACAGATTTTAACCTCATTCTACACACTACTGATTACAGTGACATGGCTTTCAGTCTATCCACATACATCATGGCATGGTTTGTAGGCCCTGTGTTTTCTTTGTGAGAAACCCTTGTAGTCTCTCCAGCTGTTACATGTATCTGGTGAGGTACATGCAAAAGGGAGCATTATACTCTACTAGTGTTCTGATAAGGTTTGAGTGCATTGCTGTTATATAATCCTTAGATCTGAATATGATGGTGTGACTTAAGATGTGCACAACACAGGCTTTCAATACCACTGTGGACACTTGGTCTGTTCCCAGCTCTTACATCACTGGGAAGTGTTGCCAATGCTGCAGTTAGCAGGAAATTCCACTTTGCAGAAGGACAAAATAAAGACACATTTTTGAATTTATTTGTAGACCGTGTGGCTTTGTCACCAATCACCTGTTTGTGTTAGCCCCTCTTGTAGTATGTTATCATCATCGGTGGACTGAATGATGGCACCTAATATGCAAGAATCTGCAAACTTGGTAAGCAAAAGGCCATATACTTTAGCCTGAACTATCAAGAAATAGATTCCAAACAGTAAAGGGCCAAGCACAGATCCCTGGAGTACAGCTCTACTGGTACAGGTTGATTCATCACCTTTCACAGTATGCATTCTGTCAGTGAGCCAACTGTTTACCCATCTAGTGACATAAGAGTTAATCCCTAGCCAGAAGAGTTTTACAATTATACCTGCATGGGGGATTGTGTCCAAACCCTGGGCCCGATCAAAACAGACAGTATGCACTTTCTTACCTTCATCCAGGCCTATCACACAGAATCAATGGGCTTTGACAACATCACAGATTGCCTATAGTGTGACTCGGTACATACACCTTCCTGACATGGTTGAATAAACACTTCAACACACCCTCCACACAGACTAAACTGTGCTGCTGTCAGCTTATGCAGACTGACTAAAGAACTCCAGCTATACTCTGTTGCATATCGTCTACTCGTAGGCGATCTCTGCTTAACATACAAGGCCATGTTAAACCCAGACCTGTTGGATATGCTACACTTAAAGAAATCCCAATCCATCAGAGCCACATGCTCCAGGGACCTAAATCTTGTCATCACAATGAACAAAACACGCTGGAGGGATAGGTTCCTGACCCAGAGACTTCCCATACTCTGGAATAGACTGCCCATACATGTTCAAGTATGAGTATGAGTATGAGTATGAGTATGAGTATGAGTATGAGTATGAGTATGTCAGGAGCCTCCTTGGCTCTCTTCAAAAGGAACCTTGATGACTGGATGGGAAATAGGAAATTTACCCCAGGGATCACATCAGTCTTCCTGCTAGATAGAGGTCCAGGAAAGTAAATATTGTGGGAAGAAATAGCCAGGGAATTGTTATGACTAGGCTTATATAGGCCCTAGTGCCGATAGCCTAGTACCAACCTGTGAGCCTATAAACCTATGTTCCTGTAGAAGAGTGTACATCAACATGCATCCATCTGATTTGGGGGGACAGCACCCAATACATGCATATATAGCCACATCCTGACTCTCCTCATCTGTGAGCTAGACCATGTCATCATGGACCTTTTGTAAATGGGCACTAGTAATATCCCAACTGTGTGCAACAGACCTGTGTGAGTTGTTAATGCAACATCATGTTTATTACATCTGTTAGATAGCAGAAAAATAAAAGGATCTTATGTTAGATATCCTCAGAGAGGTCATCACAGGCATGCATGATGACAGCAACATCATCCTTTTGAACTTGACAAGCCCACGGTATTTGAAACAAATCCACACTGAGGTATTCACTCAGCATTGTCTGATGTGGTCATAAACACCTATCTCACCAAGTGAGTAGACCACTGGATCACATAGGCGGCATCTAAATATGTTAAAATGTGTGAAGTGACCTATATCTCAGGTCCTGTGATCAGGTCTATACATCAGGGCTGTCTGCTAGGCCCTTTCCTGTCCATTATGTAAATCACAGACATCACAAATTATATACACATCCTGTATCCAAACAGGTGTCTGAAGGACTACAGATTGTAGACAATCATTGACTCCTGCTGTGATATTAGTATAATACAGACAGTGTCAACACACACCAAGATTGCTGCCACAGCCATGCCAACACCTGCAATGAAACAAAAACATGGGGGGATTTGTTACATCATGAAAACAAACACACAACCCAAAGATAATGCAGACATCACACCCTACTGTGACATTCCATCTCTGGGCCAGTAATCAAGGAGCCTGAATCCTCACCACTGACACTGTAGAGGGACATTCACATGGAACAAAAATGAATGCACCCAGTATTTCCAGATGCAGCTGTCTGCACTAAGCCCAAGTTCCCTTAAGGACACACAGAGAACACACTCAGCCTAGGGTCTGGGTTTCTTTCTCTGTCTCTCCCCCAGGTCCCCACTGGCAAAGCTGTTGAGTTAAGTCTTCAGCCGAGTGTCCAAGCCAAGTTCTCCAGCACCATCTCTGTGAAACCAGTGGTTTGTGTCCCTGCCACAAGCAGGTGACATACACACTCTTTGAGATTTGATTTGCATACACACAGACACATACACACACACACACACACACACACACACACACACACACACACACACACACACACACACACACACACATCTGGGAATGGCTGGCACAGGTTTATTAGCTATGCCTCCTTCTGCCCAGACTATAAGGTAGTTACTGCCACCAGACAATCCCATACCAGCTACTCTAAGGCTCTTACAAGGGAACTCAATTATACTGAGTGAAATTAATATTAATACAAATGGTAGTGTTTTGAAAAATGCAATAAGGCTTTCAGGAGTGGCCACAGAGTCACCAAATAGGTAGTACTCTCAAAGATTAAAATATTCTCTAAAGGACCAGCCACAGTGGAAAAAACGTAAATATATTTAATAAGAAATAAGAAATGAACATGAAAATACTAAATATCGGTTTACAATAAACACCACAGTTTCAACCATAGGAAATATTAAAATAACACTGATGAATAGATTCACACAGATACAGAAAAACAGTACTTGATTAATCTCATTATATTTTCCTGACTAATCTAAAGAATTGCATCCACAACTTAAAAATTTGGAGAATGTTATGGAAGTAGAAATAAGAAAAACATATAAGAAGATGGGAAATGATATGAATCTTAATAAGGAGGAATTTAAAGCATTGAATGAATTAAAAAGTAATTCTAAAAT
The DNA here is from genome assembly GCF_019279795.1 of Protopterus annectens. Lineage (NCBI taxonomy): Eukaryota > Metazoa > Chordata > Ceratodontiformes > Protopteridae > Protopterus > Protopterus annectens. Next base: position 1,132,182,298 of record NC_056745.1, read on the forward strand.
AAGAATAATGAAACCCGATAATGGAGGTGGAGCAGTTATTATGGACACCATTACCTATGAAGGAAAAATGAATCATATCTTGAGAGATGAGAATAAATATAGAGTGGTGTCCAAAAATGAAATTTGTTTAGCTTATAAGAGGATAGATATGGAACTAGAGGGTATGTATAATGAAATTATTATTGATGGAAATACGTTAACTTATTTAAAAGTGGAAAAACCGAAAATACCGGTTATTTATGGCATCCCTAAAGTCCATAAAAATGTGGTGGACCCACCGCTGAGACCTATTCTCTCAGAGGATGGTTCAAAAACATTGCCTTTGGCTAAATTTATAGATAGTAAAACTAAACACATATGGATAAATAAGCTAGCTATATTAAAAGATTCATGGGATTTCTTAAGGATGATAGATAATAGTATGTATACTGAAAATGTATTATTTGTAACAATAGATATAATAGATTTATTTTCATCTATTCCCTGTTTAGAAGGAATGAATATGTTTGAAGAAGAAATATTTTTGGATAAAATATTGACACATAAAGACAAGATAGTGTGCACAGGCTTGATGGACATGGTACTTAAAAATAATTTTCTACTATTTAATGGGGAATTTTTCCAACAAACGCAGGGTGTAGCCATGGGAGCAGCCTGTGCACCTACATATGCATACATCATCCTGGCTAACTGGGAAGAAAAATATGTGCTTAAATCTGAGTTCCATGTTTATTGGAGCTTATATAAGTGGTTCCTAGATGATATAGTTATATTCTGGGTAGGAGGAAAAGAAAAATTGGAAGAATTTATAAAATATATTAATCAAACCACTGATTTTCTTAGATTCACTTACAATGTTTCTGAGAAGGTCTTACAATTCTTAGATATAGAAATATTTAAAAGTGAAGGTACATTTGCATCTAAAGTGTATAGAAAAGTAACTTATTGTAATTATTTTCTGCATTATCACAGCGCACACTCAGTACATAGTAAAAGAAATATAATAAAAGGCCAATTTGTGAGGGCGTCACGAATGACAAGAAAGTTGGAAGATTTTAAGGTAGAATGTGACCTATTAGAAGGTATGTTTTTAGATAGAGGATATGACAGAAGTTTGGTTAATAGTATTAGGTTAGAAATAGAAAAAGGAAGAATGGAAAAATTTGAGCCTATTTTAGGCATCAAAGAGATTAAGGATAATCATGTGGTAAAAAAAATAGTGCTAGTTTACAAGAAGAATATAAACTTTCCTTTATATTAGAATATAATGGTTTGAATCAGAACATCAAATCAGTTTTTTATAGGGAATGGGGAAGATTTATGGCCCTTACTGATTTGGAAGAATTACCTAGAGAAACTCCTAGGATAGTATACAAAAATGCAAATAATATAAAGGAATATTTAGAACATAAGAAAAAGGAAAATAATAATAAAAGTACTAGCTTTAATAATAAAAAAGGTACATTTAAATGTGGGAAATGTAGTCAGTGTAAGTACATAGCTAATAAGAAGACTATATATGTTGAGAGCAGAGGTAAATTGATTAAGAGTAATGGATTATACAGTTGTGATACCAAGGGATTAGTGTATCTTGCCACATGTGTCAAATGTGGGTCCTTTTACATAGGTAAAACGGAGAGAACTTTAAAAAGAAGAATTTACGAGCATACCTATGATATTATAAAAATGAAAGATACTAATGCATTGTTTAGACATACGAAGGTATGTGAAGATAGTATATTTTATTTTTTTGTAATTGAACATATAAAGAATAATATTAGAGGGGGACCATGGGAGGACATCATAGGATATAGAGAATTATGGTGGCAGATTACACTGGAAGCAAATAAATCCCCAGGTTTAAATGAATATATATCAATTTTACCTCTACTGAAATTAAAGGCAGCTAAAATATAATTTTAAATGTAATAAAACATTTGGTCAATAGATGGTGGTGTTGTATTAACTCTTGCTACATGAAAGTGAAGTTTATTAATGTGTATATATATTTAAATATGTATTATATAATGAAAAAAATATATTTAGCCCCTTTAATATGAATGAATGGATTTGATTTTATAAGTGATTAATAGATATAAATTGTCTGTCTTTTGTGACTCAATAAAGTGCGGTTACCTTGGTGCGCTTTTTCCTATTTCTTTTTACTGATTAATAGATATAAATTAAAGTTTTTATAGAAATTTGATGTATTTATGTGAATTAAATAAACTGTATTTTAATATTCATGAGTTTTTAGATGTATACTGATTTGTCTATTTGAATTAATTGAAATTAATTGATTGGAAAATGGAAATGAAGGAAGTATATAACTGATTTTAATGATGTAAGAAATTATCTGATGAAGTCCAGTGGATAGGACAAAAATGCTTTGGTTTTAGAATTGCGTTAATAAACTGTGTTTTGCATTTCGCTTTTCGTTTGTGGTGGATTTAATTGTGCTTGGTGACATTCTACAGAGAATTGCCTGTTTTTCTTGGTTTTGGTCGAGAACTGTTTTTTGGTTTTAATCTAAAGAATTATTATTCCCTGGTCACTTACTTGCACAAGGCAAGATGAAGTGGGTGAGAGATCCTACTATGTCAGGTTCCAAGAAACAGACTGCCCTTAGACTTTAGTCTCACCTAGTATTAAACATTATTTTAGCGATGGATTCCAGAATGACATCACATACATCTGGTCATCTGACTCCTGGTTCCCTTGCAACTCCCTATTGCTAGAAACTGCCAGGATATAGCACCTATTTATCAATAATACACACGCACACACACACACACACACATACACACACACACACACACACACACACACACACACACACACACACACACACACACACACACACACAGAGCCTTGCTAAGATCTGCTGCAGCTCCTGGAAGTCATAAAACCATAAAACACCTCCACTCTTCCTACAGGAGCTAATAAACCATACTTCCTATAGACATTGAGACATTGTGTCTCTGGCTTCATTCAAAACTGTGAGATAACATCTTTATGGCCTAGGCCCATTACTTTATTTTTTACTATTTCTCAAAGTTAGCTGGAGCTGAGCTTAACCTCTTCTCCTCCAGTATCCTCTGCTAAAACATATACATTTAAACAGTTGCAATACAGTGCAGTCTAATATATATGTATACATTTTTCTATCCAGCAGGGTACACTGTTGATACATTTTTAACACTAGCAATTTTACAAATACATTTTAAACACAAGCATCTTTACAAATGACATATACTTCTTTATAAAATTCCAGCTAGCTGTTCTGGCATATGTTATACTTCCACTGCCGTACTTCTCCTGGCATAGCTGGCAATACCTCACATCATCACACCAATAATCAGACCAATAGGTATGCGACTTGCATCCTGGGGTAGATGGTATGTGGAACCTCCACCAGCATGTGGCCACAGTGCTGACTACTCCCTTGCATCTAATACAACTATTGAGTATGTGAAGGACGTCCACTTCACAGGCCATAATAACTCCATAGTTCACAGTCTTCACCACACCAATAATGGAGTACAATGCATACTTCTTCATGTACCTCCCTACACATGTTCCAGTGATGTGTAACTGAAGTGTACCACCTTTGCTACAGTGATCTGTCGCACATCTTATTGGCCATACATAGGTATTCTTTTGTTACATAAACATTATTGTCTGATGGTGCAGAACCCCCATCAAGTTGTCAAATTGTTACACCAGATGCATGTGTGATGTCGGTTCTGGTGATACGCACAGTACCTGCATAGCTGTTTGACAACATTGATGCCATTGGTAACATTTGTGACAGTGTGGATTGTGCTCTCACCAATCAACTAGACTGTATTGATCATAATGTCACATACAGGTATAGCAGTGTCCCTCCTAACACCTCCAGCAGATGTTACAGTATCAGGACAGTGTGTGTGATTACCCTCATAGAGTACTGACATGTCATAATAGTTGCACAAGTGTGTTTGTGCAGAACCACCTCTGATCACTCAAAATCACATATGTTATGTCAGATACATGAGATTACTGGTGGTATTATTCTAATATCATTCATGATTTTGCATGCTTCTTTTAATGCTTTCCATCAGCCTTTACCTGTTTCCCACTTGCAGGAGACCTCTGCTGAGATTACACTCATATTCCAGCAAAGCAGTTTTCACAGCTTCACAATATGCACCTACCCCAATTGTATATAACATCCATGATAGATATCCTCTGCATTGTTCATGTAAGAATGCTTATCTCACAAAGACATCTTCCCCATTGTTATGTCTCCTTGTGACAGTCACATAATACACATTCTCACTGTCACTGTGCAGATCGTACTGTACCATATTGATATGTGATTGATGTTCCTGCTACAGTTGTCTTCCACTGACATGCCCTCATCTGCTGTACATTAGGTTGTTTCACCTGTCCTCTTCCCCTGTGTTCATTCCTATAACTCATAGTGTGTCCCTGTTCAATACACAGACTTCCCGAGTGTTTATTTTACATGGCAGTCCATGTACCCTTACAGATCATTTAGCCAACTTCTGTACAGAATGCCTGGAACAGGATTTCACAATACTCTGCAATATATAGACTGTCCTGTATTGAGTTTGGACCATATATATAACTATATGCCAAGGCCTGGTAATTACTGTGGCATTCTGCATAATACCACTAACCTACTGTGCTCTGAAGTAAACACGTTTGCTATCTGTGTTGCTTTACACAGTTTCCTGGCTGGCAACACTGTTGCCAACCCCAAAACCGCACTTGTTTATATTTAAATGTGGTCCACGGCGTGAATATATAATTAGAGCTGCTGCTCAACGCTCATTATCATGCACACATGTAAACTCCATGTGGGCTTCATGTGAAGCCCACAAGGAGTTTATTGAATCCAAGGGTATATGTGGTTTGAGAACTTTACCTGCTTTTGCTGTCACCTCCTGGAAAAGTAAAGGGCAGTTGTAGTGGAGATTTCAGGACAGGATTTCAGTACAGACAAAGGTATGTCTATTATAATAATGAGACTTGTTGCTATGTTCATGAAAGAAGAAACGGGTCAGATTTATGATGCATATTCTAATTCTGATTGTATTATTGGAGACAGTATAGTTTCTTTTCAGATTACATAACTGATTTTGAACAGATATGTAAATATCATTGTTTATGCGTTAAGACATTAAATGCATAAACATAAGACAATAATCTTTATCAGCATCTAATGAACTTATTTTTTCCTCAGTGAAGTGAATTTTCTGAGAAAAACCATAAGGCATCTAGAAACAGCAAATTTCACAGAGCAGAAATAAAGTATCAAGTTGGGAGGTCAAATGCACTCCACAAGTCTGCTATTGCTAAGCACAAATCTGCTATATACGTATATCAGCATATCCAAATGGGGTGTATGCCAGACCACTTATCATAGGGTTGAAAACTGTCCAAACAGGGGTGAACAAAATAAGATAATTGCAGAAAACAAAATATCAGCTTATAGGCAAAGGTATGGCATCTAGGTCCAAGGAAGTATTATACAAATGCTGATAAGAACAAAAATTGATTTACTTACATTTAAGTTTTTTCCTTTTGAGTATCCTTCTAAACATTGATGACATGAAGTAGGGTATATGCTTTGCAGTCCATCAACAAGTTTAACAAGGTCAACAAAAGTCCAGTCTTTCTCAGCAACTTTTTCTTGTAAAGCCATACTTCATAAATGTGATCAGTTCTTTATAATCTCACCTTTACTCACTAATTTCACTGTTGCTGGTCTTCCTGTTCATCTCCATCTCCCAACACCAGACTCTGATTCAAGTCCACGGTATTCTTAATTCTTATAATTAACTCTTTTTTTTTGTTTTTCAAGTGTTTTCCTTTGGAACATTGGAAAAGGTTTCATTGGCAGAGTGTCTCTATGATCTTTATTGTCAGGGGAATGAAAAACAGAGTTCCCTTCTGTTTGACGGCTCACTTTTTGTTGGACAAATCTCTGTATTTCCTTCTTAACCTGTTCTGCATCAAAAAAATTACTTTGATCCTCCAGGAAAAAATATGCTGAAAACAGCTGGATACAGCAACTTGAGTTTCACACCTGCCTCTCAATATTCCCTGATTGCTGGGATAAATTTGCTTTTCTTCTGCCTGGTGTACAGTGGAAAGTCATTTTCCAGAAACACTCTACTGTCTCCAATTTTTAATACTTTGCTCTTCCACCACAGTTTTGTCAGGATGAAATCTTTCTGCTTGTATGATTGCAACTTTACTAATACAGGTTGTGGCTGCTTTCTCATGGCCATGTCTGGAGCATACACTGGATGTACCCTTTCAATTAACAAATCCTGCTGTAGAATACCAGTCCATTTGCTTATTTATGGTTTCATAAAGTTCATACAGTTTCTTCCAGTTTCTCTGGTACAACAGAAAATGTCAGGTTTTCTCTGCATGGTCTGTCTTCTAACTCTACCATTTTTTGAAACAGCTCTGCTCGAGAATTGTCATACTCAGCCATCCTTTTCTACATTTCAGCCTCTGATTTTTGTAGCTTTATCAGTTCATTTGAATAGCTTCTTAACACTTCTTCTATTTTTTCCCAACCTTTTGTTATTTGAGTTGCTATATTCCTTCAAAGTTTCATTCATTTCAGTCAACTATGAGTACATTTGATTGTACTAAATTACTGGAAGCCATCTCTTGTACCAAAGCTGGAATTTTAACTGCTTTTTGCTGAACAGCTGCAGGATTCTACCCAGTCAATGTTTTCTCTCAATCTTTTCTAGATGATTTTCTTCCAGTCTCTCTAGGTTTCTTCTTTGCTAGCATCCATGTAGTGTACTTATTAGTCAGTAACTGATTTTACTAAAACTGGCAAAATGATTAGCTCCTACCTCTCAGTTTCATTTTTCACACTGAGAGAGCTGATATTAAGCTGTTGATCAGTGTGGAGTTGTCTTAAAAATTGATCTGAACATTATTTTGTCTAAATTCTAGGTAAAGACATCAAGGGTAATCACTGTTAGAATGAAGTTCTCACAGTTACAGAGAATATGACCATGGAGGAGTTTCAGAAGTTCTATAGAAAAGTATCTTCAGTTTGGAGGTGCTTCTGTAAACAGATTGCTCAGGCTGCTTTGCATTTTAGAAAACAAGGACCAGCCTGAAATTTGTGAGATGCTCCTAAAGTACAGAAGACCTAAAATCAAACCTGCTGTTGGCATGCATATGGTCTCTGAGTACAATGAGACAGGCACACAAGTCTTATATTAACATGAATATAGCATATGGTACCTTCATATAATTCACTCGGTTCAGTGGTACAAAAATTATAAAAAAAAAAAAAAAAAAAAAAAGAACACCAGCAATTGTATTGTAAATGAAGTTATTATTTGTTGAATAAGAAAATACAGATGACCTCAAATTGTTCAATGATAATACTGGAACATTTAAGCAATTACATAGTTAGAGATATGGCAAAGCAATGTAACATTGAAACTATGACTGCATATAGTCCTTAGTGCAATGGGCTGTAGAAAAGATGCAGTCAGACAGAAACAGAAATCACACTAAATGTAAAATCTAACACTGGATGCAGCTGGAAAATCACATTAGGTTGGGCTCTGTTGACAAACGTACTATGCAAAATGTCTGTTGTTACAATCCATATCAAATTGTGTTTGGTCAGACTCCAATGCTCCCTTTCTGCTCTGATTGATATAATACCTGCCCTTGAAGGGATCACTTGTAGCACGGCAGGGGGAGAAGATAGTTCAGCATTTACTAAGGCTAAATGTTTAGCGATAATTCAGTGAGCATAACAGAAACAACTTTGGGTCACGAATGGAAGGTTTGAGATGGGAATCAAGCTGCTATCCTTAAGTATCTTCTACATGTCAAACCCCAGCATGTTTTCCTGTAGGATGCCCCCGTGATATTCTGTCAGTCCATCTACATGGAATCTGTCAGATCCCCATTGTTATCATAAGAGTCCTGTCCACATCTTATTCTGCAGGATCCTGCCATATGGAACCTTGCTACCCACTCCCTCAGAATCTGTATGATCAAAAACATTTTCCAATCCAAACCAAAAGTAACTAGGGCTCATCTGATATTTACCAGCAAAGTAAAAGTCAACTTATTGTATTCCAACACTTCAGAATGCTAAAATTTATTGAGAAACATGCTACATGAACTGATTTCAGTCTTTCATCATCTTCAGCATGATCTGCATGTGGCTATAACATCATGATATAAATAAAATGTTACCATTTCATCATAATCACTCAAGAATACAGTAACGCATTATACATGAAAATCATCATTTTGACACAAATGTAAAAAGTAAAAACAGAAACTACATTACAAATGTGTGCAAAGTCTAAGAATATATTTAATTTTTTGTCTTTGCATATAAGCAAACATAAGTATAATAAAATAGAAATGGCAAATAAAAAGCATTAAATGAATGGAATTAATCACTATAATTTTAAGAAGGACTCACTCACTTCTAACAGATACTCATTCAAACCTGGATAAAACAACCCCCAGAGTTAATAGTCTACATTCCTTCTTTCTGGCTTTGTCAGTTCTGAATAAATATAGGGTTAGCCCTTTTCTGTATGACTTTTTCAACACCTGTAGAAGTAAACGTGCCTCCCTGGTGCTTAGTCTTGTATTTTTATAAATCATGTGCTGGCCTTTTACATTTAATATCACTTAGATGGTCAGAAACATGATGGTTAAACATCCTTGATGTCTTCCCAATGTAAAAGGCAGAACAAGACACATAACTAAATAAATAATGTGGGTATTAGAAAAAGTAATTAAATGTCTGATACTAAGCTCTTCGAATGTTTTAACTGTTAGAAATAGGCTTGTTTTGTTTACTACTACGTCAATGATGGCAGCCCATTCAGTCTGTTGTTTAAAGTATGTCTGTATCGGTTTATTTTCGATACAACTCATGTTATTTTGCCCCCCAAAAAGGTCTTATTTTTCTCTCATCTGGGAAAACAGACATTTTTCAGGTAGTAGCTCTGCCAGGTTATGGTTAGGCAAGAAAATCTCCAGTGTTTTTTTTATATTGCTGAATTATATTTATGTTAGTGGAAAATGAAGTGACAAAAGGAAAATGTGTAACCTTATCAGATTTTACTTTTTGTTCTCCAATAAGTCAATATGAATCAAGTTAGTAGTATTCTGAATCAAGTTAGTAGTATTCTGAATCAAGTTAGTAGTATTCTTAAAAGCATTACTGATATTAGTTTCATTGTACCATCTAACCTGTAGTCTGCCAGTCAGTTCATGAGCACATGTGTAATAGGTATTGCCATCAAACAAATTTGCCTAACTCTAATACATTGTGATTTTGGTATACATTTAAAGATTTTTGGGGTAGGGGTGACATTTGCTGGTTGGTAATAATGATTTTGTTTGAAAAAGATTTTTTACACAAGGTGGTGGCAAGAATGTGGTAATCACATCTTTGTATCAAAACATCTAGAAATGGAACTGTACATCTATCAAATTCCACACTAAACTTGAAGCCCCACTTGTTTTCAATCAGATAAACAACAAAATTGGTTAGCTTGACTGAATCAAAAATCCAAATAAGCAAACAGTCATCAAGGAACCTCTCCTGTATTTCAATAGATCTGAAAAATAAGTTTTGGGTAAAATCATAGAATATCATGTCCTTGAAATATGCCACAAAAGGGTTTGCATATATGAAGGCAAAAGAGGCCCTTATTGATGTACCACCAAGCTGTTAAGTATATATATATATATATGGACACGTTGCACAAAGCATATAAAACATGTTAAACCCAGGTAGATATATGTTAGACTTTTCTAGCCAGTATTGGAGAGTTTGTAAACTAGCCCACTACAGAATTCAGTTATATAGCAGTCTGACATTTAAGGTGTTAAGGTACCTAGTTGGCCTATAATTGTGCTTCTTATATCAGCTGTAAAAACTGACTAGTAGCTTTTAAAAGTACCCTGATTAATCCTAACAAATGTGTGAGTTTTACAGCCAAGAAGTCAGACAGAAGTTCAGTTAAGGAACTATCACCTGCTAGTATGACTATCTCTGGGGGGTTGTGTGCATCATTGTGTATCTTAAGAAGAATATAAAATAATTGTGGCCTTGGATTGTCTATCATTAATTCATTACACTGTTTTTGGTGATAATACCTTCTTCTAAATCCAAATTCAAAACTGCATCAGCCTCCTCTTTAAATATAGCAGTAGGGTCTAATGTCTTGTGATTGTAAAAATAAGCATAATTGAGTTGTCTCATAGCATCAGCCTTATAACCTTGTAGGCTCCAAACAACCATACGTCCACATGTATCAGCTTGTAGTGTTACTATGTTCTTGTTTTGTTAAAAAGAATTTAAACCTTCCTTTTCAAATTTAGTCAAATTGTCAGTATGAAATTTGAACATATGAGCACCAAGAAAATGCAGATCCCTCATAACAGCCTTTTCAAATCTGATCCAGTACTGTTGGGGGAGATGAAAGTAGAGGGTTTCTATTTGAATATCATTTTTTGGGAGAGCAAGGTGTAATAGTGTTTTTTTTTAAACAATGTAATGTTTTCATTTCTTCAAAAGGCTTTTAAATCAGGTAAATCAAATGCTCACTGAAGTTCTCAAAAAGCAAATAATGGTGTATACTTCAGACCTTTATTTAACACACATACCTAATTTTTTTCTTCAAACAGTAATCAGAAATATTATACACTAATGTATTTGTATCATTGGTTAAAACAACTACACCTTCTGTGTGGAGTCTGCATGTCCTCCCTGCGGTCGAATGAGTTTTAAAGACATGCACGTAGGTGAATGTATGTATGCTTGCGCCTTCTGTGAAGGTTGGACACTGAGCTGGCAACTCGATACCATAAAAACACCACTGCCAATCAATCTGCGGACCAGTGATCCACTGTGGCGAACCCTAACTGGGAAAAGCCAAAAGAAGATGATGGTAAAAGCAACTACGTGAACATCAGTTTTTGGCAAATGGTTAACATTTTTGCATTTATTCTTATATTGTATGTCTCCCCTCCTTTTACTGGGAAAGGGTGGGATGCATATCTCCTCACTGTCTTTTGCTTTGGAACATTTGTTCAGTAGAGAACTATAGTCAATGTCCAAGTCTGTATCAGTAACAGATAATGCTTCATGTGTTGTATAATCACAGGATCCCCCCACTTTTAAAATATTTTTATTAGGTCTTTTTCTTTTGGAATTTTTCTGACCTTTACTATCATTCTAACATGATTTAGTTGATGTTTACTGTTTGCAGTACATATTTCATCAGATTTACGGTTGCTTATCTGCAAAGAGGAAAAAGTTAAATATGTTCTGAGACTTTGCATATATTTGTAATATAGTTTATGTTTTTATTTTTTTCATTTTTTTAAAATGGTGATTTACTAGTCAAATATACTAGTTAGTTTAACTGTAGTCTTGAGCGATCAGGTGAAGTGGTTGGACCCTATTTATACCAGGACATTCTAGCTATGTGTATATGATACTAAAGTAGGCTAAGGATTGAAATTGCTTCATGTAACAGTGTTGCTCACTGAATGTTAATGTTTTAAAATGTTGGGATACAATAAACAAACACAAAAACAAGAAACAAGTATAACCCAAAAAGGGAAACCAGTAAAATACAAAAGCACTTGTGAAGCAGTATGTCCAGTGCAAAATAAGCAATTTATTAAAAGGTCAGCAAAAAACTTAATGCTTTAACTGAATCACCATTATTTTATTTCAAGACTTCGTCAGATAAAATTCCACATAAAAGTGATGCCTTTATATATCAAAAAACTCCACCTATCAATTATACACCATCCAATAATAATCAAACACTCATTAAAACAAGTTAAAGATTTAAAAAATAACCTCAGTACTTCTTATGTATAAAAAATGCTATAAATAAATGCTGCATCCCATATATGAAATGAAAAACTTAAATGTTAAAAATTGATACATATAAAAATGTTTGCATATAAAAAAATGTTATATATATAAATTAAAAACCTAAAATGTTTCTGCATTTAAAACAGCAAATTATTACTCTCTCTTTACTGTCATCTAGTGGCCAAAGTACAAAAATAGAGATGGACATAACTAGAAAAAATAAAGTACAGAAATCTTATCCTATACCAAATAATTCCCAATCTAGCTGCTCTCATTTTTAACACTGAACTTATACTTAAATTCTCATTAAGTCCTGGACTTTTGCTAGCTTCCAGTATTAATTGCCAGTACAATTCATGATACTCACTTTTGTTCTCCCAAGAACTCCCCTTAAAATCAAAAGGGATTACTTCAATCACAAAAAACTTATATTTGCATTGGGGCAATGTTTCAAATGCTTATATAAACTATTTTTCTCATCCTTAGTTTTTATATCATAGTAATGTTCATATATTCTTCTCCTTAACATTCTTTTTGTTTTACCAATATAGAATACATTACAGCATTCACAAGTAACCAGATACACTAACTCCTGACTATTGCAATTAGAAAAGGAAGTTCCTTTAATAACCTTGTTCCTACTTGTAAGAAAAACACGTTATTTGTGGGCAATATAGGCACACTGGGCACACATACCACATTTAAATGTACCCGGCCTTTTATTGCACTTAGTCTTAACCTTATGTTCCACCAGGTCCTTTATATTCTGACCCTCCTTTAAACTATATTGTGGGGATTCTTAAAAAGCACATCTAAATTAGAAAACTGAGAAATTTCTTCCATTCTTCCCTAACAATCTTAGTAATTACTTTGGTATTCCCATTATAATCTATGACAAAGACACCATCCATACTATCACCCTTCTTTTTATTATTTTTACCCCTACTAACATTTTCACCATCTTCACCCAAACCTAGTATGGGCCGATATTTATCTTTTCTACACACTGTAACTTCTTTTTACATGATCTATTAGTTTATCTGGGTATTTCCTTTCAAGAAATGTCCTTTCTCATGTTTTTCTGTCAGTCTTCCCACAGGGTGTCCTTTAAGATCCTTCACATGCTGTTCTGTTAGTCCCCAAAATGTTATGCTGTACAATCACCACATATTCTTCCATAGTATTCCCCCATATAATCTTGTAGAGTTCTACCAGTGTTGTCCTACAGGATCTCTCCATGCTGCCCTGTAAGATATCCCCCATATAATCTTGTAGAGTTCTACCAGTGTTGTCCTACAGGATCTCTCCATGCTGCCCTGTAAGATATTCCCCCATATAATCTTGTAGAGTTCTACCAGTGTTGTCCTACAGGATCTATCCATGCTGCCCTGTAAGATATTCCCCCATATAATCTTGTAGAGTTCTACCAGTGTTGTCCTACAGGATCTCTCCATGCTGCCCTGTAAGATATTCTCCCATATAATCTTGTAGAGTTCTACCAGTGTTGTCCTACAGCATCTCTCCATGCTGCCCTGTAAGATTTGACCATGTTATTCTGTCAGTCTCCCACGTTTTAGCTTCTTAGATTACAGTATATTACCCTGTCAGTGCTCAGTCCAGGTTATCATGTCAGACAACAATATGTTATCTTGTAAGTACTTGCCACATTATTTTTTAGCACTTACACATGTTTTCCTATCACTACCAATGTTTTCCACTCATAAAAATGGATAGAACTCATTTGCCACTTCTTAGATTGACTTAATAATTATTCTTGTCTCTCAGTCTTCAACAAATTAGCCTCTAACCCCTATTTGTCTGTCGCTGTCCCATTCTTTTTTTCTGGAAAAGAAATAGTCAGATCCAGAAATGAAGTAAAGAAGAAATGAAAGAAGGAAAGGTGTGACAAGACGGTACATTCCTCCTGCAGACCCTTCCACTCCATGTGCAACAACATCCATAAAGTGCCTCCATGCTGGACTCTGTAGCCCTCATGGGTATTATTCTGCCCTCCACAGTTATTCTTTCCACTCTTCTGAGGGTATGTTGCATTACTACTGTGTCTGCAAGGAGCATGAGCTACTGTAATCCTCCTGACCTCTGAGATGATTTAATCCCCCTTTTCCTGTGGGCTTCTTTACATTTCCAACCATTCCTGTGTCTTGGGTCTCGTGCTATCCTGTATTATTTGATCTTATGTTGTAGACATGCTGTCCATTTGTTCTATTTTTTTTCTTCTGTCCCTTTTTGTTTCCTTCACAGTTCAATGTTCCCTTTATGGTCATTTATTGCTTCATGATAACTAACAATGCAGCTGATGTCCCTGTAGCCTTCTGTCTGTCTGTCCACACAGACCTCAGGTCAACCTCTTCACAAACTCTAGTTAACTCAGTATGCTTAACCCTAACTGCTGTCTTACAGGTTTCATTCCTGCACATAGCCATGTTGCATGCTGTTTGTTCCTGTACATCAAATTTATGCTCCTGTGTCATAACCATTCATAACATAGAATGTACCCAGCACTTGTCATCTCTTTTTAATTGTAAGCTAGATACAAAATATACTCATGGCTCTGTGGCTGTTACATAATGTTTTCATCTCTTACATGGGCACCTAATACAAACAGGAACAAAGAACTGATCATACTGACTGAACTTTTGTTCTGTACCACTGACCCAATGACTTGTATTCCTTGTGATCTAAATGACACATATTTATTGTGGTATAAAACAGCTGCTCTCAGTTCAAAATTTTGAGTTAAATAATAAAAACAATTTAATGAAGTTTTGAAAGAATGCAGAAATATTTCAGTTTCTCTATAAAATATTCATGAATTCATTTTGGTACTTACGTATTATCACAACCAGATGTTCGAGGTCGCGAAATTCGCATACCTCAACTGTAACGACTGCATGTAAGACTCAGAAGTTATTTTCAAAGTCTTTTCTACTGCCAGTTTACACTGATTAAGTTTCAGGAACACAGTAAGCTGCATACATACACAGGTCGTTTCTACTGATACTTTACTCAATGTAATCGTATACGAAGTAGCACTGCTGCCATTACCTGTTCTCGCAAGCAGCTTCCAAAGCTGGCACAAATCTTCCATTTTTTGTTTCCTTTCACGTTCACTGCCTAAATCAAACAAGGCTGACCACAACCCCGTTATTTACTGACATTAAAACTCGATGATGATTCAGAAATCAGTTTTGGCAAGGAACACTTTAAAAACATGATTCATACATCTGGATGCTTGAGAGGTATCAGTGTGCCCAACTACATATACGTTAAAAAAAAGAAGAAAAAGTCCAGTAAATACAGAATCCAGGAATCTAGAGAAGCTCATTGTAAAGGATTTCATCCCATCTACTCTGCGTTTTCCTAATAAAGGAAATTTGTGAATTTTGAAACACAGTATAGGCACAGAATTTAAAACTGGCTGTTACACCCTTTTACACCGTGGAGAAATCTGTACTTGCCCATTACATTTCTCAAAACGATAGCAGCAACGAGAAATCAAGCATGCGTCTGTAATGCACGCAAATCAGGAAGTCAAGCATGCGTCTGTAATGCACGCAAATCAGGAAGACAAGCATGCGTCTGTAATGCACGCAAATCAGGAAGACAATTTTTTAAACTGTTTGTCTTCCTGAAGCTAATTCAAACTTTCTCTGCACCAGTAAGGACTTTGTATAACCCCTTTCTGTGTTTCATGGCCTCGGTACAGTTGAAGTATGCAAATTTCGCAACCACAAACATCTGGTTGCGATAATACGCAAGTACCTTCATTTTCTCATAATAGACTTTATCCCGTTAATGATCATGGGAAAAAGAGGATCTGTCAGCACTCTGTGACCACAGAATAAAGAAAAATACTGGACAGGATATGAGCCCATCACAGATAGCCTACTCATTTGTCATATTTATTGTCAAGCCTTCAATACATAGTCTTTCATTTCACATTTATTTATATATTAAAACCTTTTGCTGAGATTCTGCTTCAAAATATACAAATTACACATTTTGAAAATGCATACATACATAAAATAAGACAAATTTGTCAGATTACTAAAAAAAAATGTGCACTTTTTCGTAATGTTAGGTAAAGCCTCGTGATTATTAATTGAAAAGGGAAATAAAAATAATTATGAATAGACTACAGTTTTTGAGAAAATGCAAGATAAAGACAAGGCATAATATAAGAAGACACAGCAGGCATTCTTGAAATGCCAATTCAGTCTGTACCCGAAGGCTTTGTAACCTGTAATTTGCTCTGTTCAGGTCAATAGACACCAATGGAGATGCTGCTTAAAAACAGAGGATGTCAAAAAATTACTCAGATAATAACCAGTTCAGAATTCTACAAAACATTATTGAAAAATGAATCCACGATTCAGAACAGACAGGCACTGAACTAAACATAGGAAGCACCTGTAATAAGTGCCACAGAAACAGGTAAATATAATAATAAATATAATAAATAATAAATAATGTTGTTGTGTCTTTCGGCTTTTCCCGGTTAGGGGTCGCCACAGCGGAACTCCGGTCCGCTAATGATTGGTAGTTGATTTTTACATGCCGAGTTACCAGCCCTGGTTAAACAAAGGTACACCCATTCACGCATGTCTCCACACAGAAGATGCTCTAGCTGAGAATCGAACCGGACAGCGTCTTTCTGTGAGGCGACAATGCTACCGCAGCACCACCACCACGGTTATAATAAATAATAAATAATAATAAATATAATAAAGCTCCTTCTCATCTCTCACCTTATGCCTTCTATATAGGCCCATACAATTTTTGTAACACACATGAGGGTCCACCCTCTCAACCCCTTGAACTAATAAAGCCCTGCATCTGCGTGAAAGTGCAAAGCCTCCATACCCAGACTAATGCACATAATTTTTTTCCTTTCAGATTCACATGCCAGAATTAGTTCCCCTGAACTTCATCATTCCATGTTCATCTCTCATACCCATCCCCTTCTCATACGGATACCAATACCTCCTCCTCCTCCATTACCACAACCTGCCTGATAAGTACGTTACACTTTTACAAATCAAGTGTGATCAGAACATCTACTTCTTGGTAAAATGAAGGGTCACTGTGTAAACCTTATTTGGGTGTTCTGATTGTCAAACTTGTTTGTTTATATTAAAACCAGCAAAAACAGAACAGTAAAAACATTTTAAATAACTCTGTTTGCTAAAGTGGAGCACTGCACACATACTTGCATGCTTCTGGGTCATTTGTCATGTCTTGATGATGTGAAAGAGTGGAACATCTTCTGTTCCTGACCCAGAGCAAGCAGAGTTTGTGTACATATCCACCACAGAGTAAAGCAAAACGGAAATTGCTAGAAAAGATTATTTCCCCAGGAAGCTAGTGAGTTTTTTTTTTTTTGGTCATCTTGCAGCTAATAGCAGCATTCATAAGACTGGATCTATGTTCACACATTGAACAAAAACTTCATAGAATGGCTATTCCTCGAACGGTAATCCACAAAAATCGCTTTCATCGAAGAGTGAAATCACTGTAAAAAAAATCATCAAAAGGTAGTAGTTGGCCAACAACAAGGAAGTAACACACAAAGGTGGAGGGATGCACTCCCAGCACCCGCAATGTGGGGGCGCTGTTCCTCCCACACCCCCCAACTATAGATACCAACTCCAAGATCACACTACAGTGGGGAAAAGGACAAATTTTAATAGGTTTTATTTAGTTTACCTTATAGAGTGTGGTACTTTCTTGTTGTTTGGCAGATATTACCTTTTGATGATTATTTTTACAATGATTTCACTCTTCGACAAAAGCGATGTTTGCAGGTTACTGTTCGAGGAATAGTCTTTCAATGAAGTTTTCGTTAGATGTGTGAACATAGACCCAATAAGGACAATGCTGTACAAAGACTGCACAGCAAAGGCAGTGTGGGCAGGTTGTGCAAATCATATATGTGGATGTGGCTCTCATCCTTGGAATAAAATGATTCAAATTAATTAACTTAAAAGGTGACAGAAAACAGTAAGTGAATTTACCTGTTTTTATGAACTAAAAGAGGTCCATAACTTTCACAGTTATTATTGCTGACTGACTGTAATCCATCACCTATTCTCAGAAAATGCTCTCGTTCTTCTCAGCATGCTGCAAATTTGGGATACATCGACATGCAAAGTTGCGATTACCCTGGAAACATCACCATTAACACAGAGGGTGTTATAATTTATTTTTTTCAGGTCATATAGCTATAAAGGACACACACTACATACTGTGGCTGTTCACTGAAGATGTAGGAAGTGTAAAACACCTAAAGAACAAGCCTTATACAGACTTTGGATTCTGCCGTTGGCACATGATCTTAAAGCTTAGGGGATGAAGTTACATGTTACTGAAACTGCTGGAATGTAACTTGAGCATAGCTCTGTTCAAATGATAAATATAGTTAAGAAACATTGTTACTGTAAAATGAATGTTGCTCTGAAGATGTCTACAATTTTTTGGAAATAGTTTATTCAATAATAAAACTTATCTATCACTTTAGTGGATCAATAATGATTCCTTTTAGTTCATCCAAACTGTTTTTATTTTTATTCTTCAGTGATATAGCCAGCCAAGGCTTACTGCAAAGAATTAGAAGCTATCTGCCATTTCATAGTTGAGTTTACCTTGTAGGAAAAGCTTAATGCTCGTTTCGAAAATGTTGCAGTCACATAACAACCTTCTTACCTCAACTATAGTTACTCATGTTGATATTTTCTTCTGCCGCAGTCTTACTCAAAAGCAAATTCCACACATTTTTCCATTGTTTTTAACATACACACACACACACACACACACACACACACACACATATATATATATATATATATATATATATATATATATATATTATAAATACTAATGGTGCATTTTTCCTTCCTATTACATATGTACTGTTTTTTGTATAACTGTGAGCCATTTTCACTATAGCAGATACCTGAAAATATTTGTAGACTGTTCTGTTTGTATAATGGGTTTTATTTTGTCTCATCTTTGACTATAGTTAGCCTAAAATCAACATTTAGATCAGTTCTATATCCAAATTAACTTTAAATAAATAATAATCTTTGTAGTGCTACGTGTGACCCTCAGTCTTATTGAGTTGCATAGTACTTTGGAGATCATAGCCTCACACAGAAAGAAAGGCATGATTTTTGTTTGCTCAGTAATTGCTGTTTATGTGAGGTAGTATGACTTCAGAGTGATAAAATAAATATACACATTTAAATAAGATATAAATATAGTATTATGATAATAATACTATATGCAATAATCCAAACATAGATTTACATTAAAATTAAATCAATTATCAATAAATTTGCTATCTCAAAATCGCACCAACAGAACATCTTAATATTCCGGACAAAATATACTCACTGACTGCTGTCATTTTTAAAGTAGGTTAAAATTACAGATCCTCAGATTTCACAGATGCATGTTCTGTTAGGACCAAATGGTGACAGAAGGCTTACTTAACAGGGACATGTATTTTTTATCACAGAGGTATAATTCATCCATTTTATTTAAAATAGGGAAACCTGCATTCATTAGAAAAAGATGTCATGAATGCTTGCTCAATCCCATCCTATTACTTCTTACCTTAATTTTAATGCAATGGCACAATCTAGACAATACCTTTAGATCCAAAATACAGCTAGCAGCCAAGGTTGGCAAATCAAAAAATTAACTCCCTGACATATATTTGAAAAATTAGTTATTTACACTAAAAAATGTAATCATGAAACAGAAACCATTAAATAAAAAGTGAAAATCAAGCACTTGCTGTAACATTTCTAAAGTTTTTCTGACCCGTGTACACCCTTATCATTTTGTTCATAGGTTCATAGGTGTGTACTAGGCTAATGGCCCTGGAGCCTTTACAAGCCTAGCCCATAGAAGTGCCCTGGCATCATGCTGCCTGATGTTAGTTTCCAGTGCATCTATCAAATAGAACCACTTGGAGTGATCCCCGGGGTGAACTTTCTATTTCACATCTACTCATCAAGATTTCTCATGAAGAGGGCCAGTGAGGTGCTCTGCTTGACATGTATGAGAAGTCTATTCCAGAGCATGGGCAGTCTCTGGGATATGAACCTGTCTGTCCAGCATGTTCTGTTGAGTGTGGTAATGAGGTTGAGGTCTCTGGAGTGTGTGGTGCAGAGGGATTGGGATTTCTTTAGATGTAGTATTTCTAACAGGGCTGGGTCAAACATGGCTTTGTAAGTCAAGCAGAGATCGCCTCTTAGTAGATTATATGAGACAGAGAATAGCTGGAGTTTTTTGAGTCTGTCCATGTAGGACATGTTTAAGACCTAGGATCCTCTTTGTGAGGTACTTTTGTGGCCTTTCCAGCTGTTGCATGTGTCTAGTGAGGTACATGCCAAATGGGGCATTATACTCAATGATTTGTCTAATAAGGGAAGAGTGGAGAGAGATGATGACCTCTTTCTTCCTGTATGCAAAACCCTTGGTAATGAGATGTGCCACACACAAGTACTTTCTGACTACAGTGGCAATGTGGTGGTCGAAGGAGAGGTTACTGTCAACCTGTGTCCCCAGATCTCTTGCAATGCCTTCAGTGTTCAGTGGGGTCCCATCGATGTGGTAATTAGTGGGAACTGAGTTTTTCCCAAAGGGGGTGACGACTCATTTTTTGGCATTAAGCTTAAGGCCATGGTTTTGACACCAGTCATTGGTCTCAGTGAGGCCTTTCTGTAAGATGTCTACATCACTTGGAGAGTTAATAATGGCTCCCAGATTGCAGTCATCTGCGAACTTGGTCAGCCAAAGTCCCTCCATGTTGGCCTGGACTTCTGAGAAGTAGATGCCAAACAGGAGAGGACCCAGGACTGATCTCTGTGGGACTCCACTTGTGACTGGTCGGCAGTCTGACTTGCAGTCCGCTACTTTCACACTGTGAGTTCTATCTGTGAGCCAGTTTGCAACCCACCTAGTGATATAGGGGTTGGTCCCTAGTTTGGTGAGTTTATCAATAATTCCTGAGTGGGGAATGGTATCAAAGGCCTTGGCCAGATTGAGGTAGGCTGTATGAACTGCCATGCCCTCATCCACAGCTCTGGTGACTGACTAAAAGCGCAAGCATGATCTACCTTTCACAAAACAAAATTGTGTGGGATCTAGAGTTTGGAGATTCCCTATATCCTTGTTAATTAGGTCCATGATGATATGCTCCATAGCCTTACATATCAGACTTGTCAAGTTAATGGGGCAATAATTCCCAGGGTCTGTAGTCACTCCCCCTTTATAGAGAAGGATGACTGTAGCAGTGCACCTTTCGGTAGGGACAAAGCTTGAGGTGAGGCTGTGAATGAACAGGGCATACAGATGTGGTGCCAGACAGTTCACTTTGTAGCTCATGTAGAACACATCCAGGGATATTGTTGGGTCCCATGGAAGCTGTATTCTTGGCCTTGGACAATGCAGCTTTAACCTGTGCTGCAGTAATGCTGGGTGCCTGGCATTCCTCCGGCATTGTGATTGGTCCTTTGGGGGAGGGGTAAAGTTGGCACTGAATCTGTTGGCCAGTATGTTGGCAATATCTGTTGGCTCAGTACAGGAGGTTCCATTGTGCAGTAACTCAGAGCAAACCTGGGTATTGCCATGGAGATTCTTGATATAATTAATAGAAGGCTTTGTGGTTGTTTGTAGTGTCTGCCTCAATTCTGCCTTTAGAGGTTTTGATGAGGGATCTCAACTTTTTGTTGAAGCTAAAAAGGGAGTTTTTCCAGTCTTGGGACTTCACCTTTTTCTGCAACAGTTTCTTCCTTCTGTTGTAGAGTTTATTAATGGCAGGGGATCACCAGATCGGCTTCCTTTTTTGGAGGAGAGCGTCTTGGTTCTGTTGGGTATGGCTAGTTCCATGCATTTATGTGTGTGTTTGTACAGTGCATTGGTGTATGATTCAGCATTCATGCATCTATTTTCCATTGACATGGGTGCTGTGAAGTTAGCCACCTCTGTTTTTAGGAGCCCAAAGTCAGCTTTGGAGAAGTTTTCATGATGGTTACCTTTGTGGGGGGTGTGGGTGAGATGTGGATTTCCATGGTGATTAGTTTGTGGTTGGATCTAACTAAGGAGGAATTGACTATTGGTGTAGAGCAATGGTTGCCCATGTTAGTAATAACCAGGTCAAGGATGTTGCTTCCTCTAGTGGGGAGTAAAAATGAGCTGATCCAGGTCTTTGGAACTGATGAATTCCAGGTGTATTGAAATTAATTAATTCCAGGTGTATTGGAACTGATGAATTCCAGGTGTATTGGAAATGATGAATTCTAGGTGTATTGGAAATGATGAATTCCAGGTGTATTGGAATTGATGAATTCCAGGTGTATACTAACTCCAAGATTGCTGCACCTCAGAGCAGGAGAAGTACTCAGCAGCAATCATCATCTTATATTGCATACCACATCAACCAAAGTGTGAAGGCATATTTCACAACTGCTTCCTATCTCAGGCTGGTTCCCCAAACTCTTTTCCCATGCTGTGAAAATGTGGAATAATTTAACAGGCAATACAAAGTTACCTGTAAATGTAATGTCACCTAATATCAAAACCAATATGCAGCTGTAAAGAAGGCATGACATAATCTTTTGTATGAAATAAGAATTATCCATTTCTCAATAATTCCACTGAACCATAGCTATCTGTTAATTTATCATACAAAATGATCCTATTTTTCAATTGATCAGATGCTCTGAGCCTTCAATTTAACCTGTTATGATGGCCACCCAGAACTCATATGTGCTGTGCTCACAGTCATATATAGACGTATAACTACGTAACTATGTAGGGCATATATCCATATAACTATATACATACTGTATATGTGTATGTGTGCTTGTGTGTGTGTGTGTGTGTGTGTGTGTGTGTGTGTGTGTGTGTGTGTGTGTGTGTGTGTGTGTGTGTGTGTGTGTGTATGTGTGCATGTCAATAAATATATATATATGTTTATATATATATATATATATATATATATATATATATATATATATATATATATATATGTTGTTGTCTTTCGGCTTTTCCAGGTTGGGGGTAGCCACAGCAGAACTCCGGTCCGCTAATGATTGGCAGTCGATTTTATATATATATATATATATATATATATATATATATATATATATATATATATATAAACAAAATATGAATATCTATGTACACACACACACACACACACACATATATATATATATATATATATATATATATATATATATATATATATATATATGATTTACTTACCATCATCAAAAAGCACTAATATCAAAGTAATAATATTGACACCAAATGTTTGACATTATAGCAATAACCCACGCCTGGGTGTGGGTAATGCTAAATTTACCCACGGTTGGCGTGGTTTGGTCCCGAGGGCGAAGCCCGAGGACCAAACAAAGCCAACCGTGGTAAATTTAGCATTACCCACACCCAGAAGTGGTTATTGCTATTATATGACATTATTTAAGAAAAGAAACTGTTACTTTTCTTAAATAATGGCATAGTATAATGCCTGTTTACTGCCCTTCCGCAGATGTCTGGCATCCGCGGCAGTTCTGGTGTACTGCGCCGCGCAGTACATCAGAGTTGTGAGCAAAAGCGGAGAAAGCAAGATCTCCGTTGCTTTTTAGTGTCTCGCTATGTTAAATGAGTTTAACATAGCGAGACAGTTTTAAAATAAGCAACGGATTTCTCTGTTGCTTATTTTAAAACTGTCTTGCTATGTTAAACTCATTTAACATAGCGAGACACTAAAAAGCAACGGAGATCTTGCTTTCTCCGTTGTTTAAACACTGCCTCGCTATGTTAAATGGGTTTAACATAGCGAGACAGCTTTAAAATAAGCAACGGAGATCTCCGTTGCTTATTTTAAAGCTGTCTCGCTATGTTAAACCCATTTAACATAGCGAGACAGTGTTTAAAAAAAACGAGTTATACTAATGGAAAAAAGTCCGGGCGACCGGACCTTTTTCCATTAGTATAACTCGATTTACAACGGGCACGCTGGCCAATCAGCGTGCACGTTTTGGGGGGATCATGGTATAATATGCATGTTGACACACTTCTAAGCATGATTAAAATGGAAAAAAAAACATTCATAACTAGAAAAATAATCAAATAAAAAAATGACAGAAGCACAATCTCCAAATAGAAAAGAAACATCCTGTAAGCGCTTTTGTCTATTAAAAGACTTCTTCAGACTGAATGAATCCCACCAAAAAATCTTCTTATATAATTAATATAATTACAACAATTAACACATTAATTGGAAAATTCTCACATTAATTAGCAAGCCATTTGAAAAAACATTTTAAATAATTAGAAAAAACAATTTAAAAAAGAAAAATTAGGAATGTCTTTACGGTATTCTTTAGTCACTGAGGGTATAAAGGCTGTCCTTCATAATAATTGGAAAATATTAAGTAGTTTTCCCAAAGTAAAAGAAAAAGTAGGTGAAAGGCCTGTTTTTGTTATCAAAAGAGGGAGAAATTTTAAAGATATATTTCAAAATAAATTAAGTGAGAAAAAAACAGTCTCAAGTAAGAAAGGCATGTATAAATGTTACAGTTGCAACCATTGTCAGTGTTTGCAAGTTGAAGGAAGTGAAGTAGTTGTTAATGGTAAAAAAATTTCACACAGGCTATTATAGCTGCAAGTCTAGGTTTGTGGTCTATTTTTCCTTTTGCTCAGTTTGTTCAGCATATTATACAGGAAGGACCATTAGAGAGTTGAACAAAAGGATTTATGAACATTTGAGTGCTGTTGATAGTAGGGACACAAATAATGCTTGGGGCAGACATTATGCTAACACGAGTTGTAAAGGTTTACCTAGATTTTTTGTTTTAGATAGTTTCCCGGATTATTCGATTAGATTCAATGCAGAGGAAAAATTGGACTGGAAGAAGTATTGCTGGCAAGTACATTTAGATGCCAGCAATCCTCCACATTTAAATGATAAAGAACATTTTAAAGTGTTCTTAAGAAGATAAAACTTGAGGCATTAACACAGGCAGAATTGTCTTTTATAAACTGTTTTTTCTAATGTTTTTTTTTTATGTTTTTTCAAATGGTTTGCTAATTAATGTGAGAGTTTCCAATTAATATGTTAATTGTAATTATGTTAATTATATAAAAATATTTTTGTTTTTGGTGGGATTCATTCAGTCTAAAGATGTCTTTTCATAGATGAAAGCACTTACTGGATGCTTCTTTTCTATTAAAGTTTGGAGGTTGTGTTTCTGTCAATTTTTATTTGATTGATATTGATTACGCTTCTAAGCATGCACTGAACATCAGTCTTGGCACATTCAAGAACCTTAAAACAAAATGAAAAAGAAAACATTGTTTTTTTCAGGGGGGGGGGCTCCCTAATCCCAACCCCTTGTTATTCATATATTCTAACTCCAAGATCACAGAATTCTCAGGTAAAGGACAAATTCTCGAACCCTGAGAATTGTCTGATCTTCTACTTTTGCCAGCTGTCTGTTTTATCCCACCAAATTGTCAACAGATGTCAACAAAAGTGCTGTTCAACAAAGTAGCAACTTCCGTCTGTTGTTATTTGAACAGTGCAGAACAGAACGGTGGTCAGATGTATTATTCAATGAGGTAGTTACCCTTTTGGTAGCATATATATCTTTTTTCTATATTCTATATATGTAATGTTTATTAATGTGTTAGATTAAAGTGCTAGGATGTTTTTAACATTCTGTTTTTAACATTCTGGCTTTAGAATAATTGAATCTTTACCATGTGACTAGGTTTGAATAATTGGGATATTTAAATGAATGGTAGGGTGAGGCACTGTTTTTCTTGTTTCGATTTCTGAGGAAGTTGGAGTGTGTTCCAATGAAACGCGTATATTCTAACGGCTTAAAATAAAACTGTTTGTTGTTTTATTACTTGAGTTGGATCCGAATTTTTGCTTGGAATAATCTACAGACTCGGAAGCCTTTGTTGGGTGAAGAACAAAGCTGTTGCTAGCAATTGCTGTTTTAGTGGGAAGTATTTTCAGTGGGCTGGGCTGAGAGTGTCTCTGCTCAAAAGTCAAAACGGGAAATCATGATCTGTTACTTTAAAAAAAGAACTCGCTTGTCCTACAGAGCTGTGTACAGTACATAGGCACCAGATGTTTTTAGCCAGCACCAACTCGTTAATCAGCAATTCTCTCGTCACTTACTCACTCAGAGTCAGTACTGAATGCAAAACACCAAATTTTCTTTCCCAACCATAGTTAATTCTTCCACCACTGAATTCTGCACATAGTCATTATATGTCAAATTTCAATGACATTGATGGCTGGTGAGGTTGTACCAAAAAATAAAATCATCATGTCACTTCATAAAGGGATCCATAACTCATATCCCAGGAACTACAGAACCATGAGCCAAAGAAGCCTAATTTGAAGGCATTGGAAAGTATTATATCTGATTTCATCATAAGCTCTGCTATAAAAAAAAATAATGCAGTAGACGTACATTAATGTGGTTTTGTCAAAGGGAGATAAGTTTATGCAATTTAGTAAATTCTGTCAAAAAAGTCACTGAAGCACAGATTGCAGCCATGTAGTTCTTATGACATATATGGATCTGGCTAAGGCCTTTGACACTGTTCTCCATGCTAGAATTTTAAATAAGTTCAAAAGTTTATATGTAGCTTGTTATGTTGTAAGTAACCTGGCTGACACACAGACCCCACATAGTTAAAGTAACAGGTGCTACATCAAAAATCAAAAGGGTAACTAATGGCATTCTTCAGGTCTCAGTACTGGGACCCTTTCACATAAGCATCTATTTCTTGGATTCAAACCACTAACCTAGACAAATGACTTACTAAATTCACTGTTGACTACAAGGTGGTTGATGTCCTTTGCCCAGCATCAATGCCATCTTACTGAGGCAAGGCAAGGCCTTAAAAATACAAATGAGAGGTATATTTAAAACAGGGTTAAATGAAATGCAAACAAGTACAGCACTGTCAGCTTTGGTAAATGAATCCTGCTAACAGCTTGAAGTATGCACGGCATCTCATTGCATACTGATGCAGTTGTCAGTGATCTCTGCACCCTTGAAGATCAGTCTCTATCCTTTGCCAACAGTCAGGAAATTCCAAGTACTATCCTTGACATGTGGGAGAGAGAAATGTATTACTCGGTGCTTCCCCAATGTCAGAAAAGCACGTATGTTATTTGTTGGAAATAAAGCAGAGCAACAGCCTCACTTCCTTTAAAGCAAGACTTCATGGTTAAATGGATGCCTGTAAATTCATCCTGGACATATTTGTTTTGCCATCCTGGAGGCAGGTGGGTGGGTATTGGCAAGGTGATCATGACCCAGAGACTGACTATAGCTCTATAAATCTATGACAGAGAGAGATTTTACAGAGTACTGATTTTTTTTAATTCTATGAGGAATGTTTTGTTTTTTATTTGGTAACTAGGTAAATCCACCAGGTAGAAGTGCCTTTACATGCAAGTGACTTAAGAGCTCTTTCGGATTAAATGATTGATAGAAATTCACACAGTAAACAATAGAGACTGAGGGAATCAAACTCAAGACTACAGGATGAAGCTCACAGCCTATAATCCTAAATGACCAGATAATCTGATAATGGTTGCACAGTACAGGTAAACAATGTTGCCTGATCATTAATTTTCTTCTATAATGTCTGAAAAAATACCAAAATGCTGGCCTGGGTTCCTTTTAACACAATCAATTTACTGTAGTTTATAATTTCAGATTATTGATCTCACAGGTTCCTTACCAATTTCTGTTAAATAACTGACAGCGATTTACTCTCCCTGTACTTAGACAGCAGTGAGCATAAATATTAGTTTAGTGCAGGGGAGGCTGAGTAACAAAAATGTTTCTTTTGTTGATAAAAATGACCAGATATCAGATCTCATTAGATATTTCTGTTATGTTTTCCAAAATAACTACTGGTTGATTCTTCAACCATAAGAAAAAAAATGATCAAGGCTTCAACCTGACAAATTTGGTGGGCTTGATCTGCTCACACCTCTCTTAGTTAAATATATTGATTCCTTGGTCACACTATCATGGACAAAAGTGAAAAGACCACTCAGAGATTACTTATTCCATCAAAAGAAGACTTTCTAACTTTCACCGAAGCATGACTCATCTGACTATTTTATTGATTCCTGTATTTAAGAAAGTCTGTCTCCATACGAGTATGAGATTGGTGGGTGGAAGACCATGTTTGGATGAGTACTAGTTTGGTAAACATTTGTGTATGTGAGATTGACAGAAGTGTGTGCGCAGGAGTGTGTGCATGTGTTTGTGTGTTTGTGTTTGTGTGTGTGTGTGTGTGTGTGTGTGTGTGTGTGTGTGTGTGTGTGTGTGTGTGTGTGTGTGTGTGTGTGTATGTCAATCCAAGGTGTGTGTATCTGGGTGCACGATCAGATATGTGGACAGTTAGATCATGTGATGTTGAACTAGTACACTTATTTATTATTTATTTATTTTATTTATTGACATTTGTTAATCGGGTTTGTCCAACTGCGCTTGTGGCCCATTTTCAGTGGAGACCCGAGGAGAAAAGCTCCAGTAATACATTTTAAAACAAGTACAATTTTAAACAATATTGATATAATAGCAGTTATAGCAAAACGATTCACATATGTTGGGATACATGCATAAAGTTAAAGTTGCATTAAAAAGAAGCTAAGTAACAATTTTACATTGATATAGTTCAATAGGTTAACAATTAACATTTTTTGTTTGTAGAAAATTGTGCAAATGCATAGTAGACACATTGGAGAGAGAGGTGTAATGAGGTACTAAGTATGGTCCTTTTGAGGGTACATAAAGGGAAGGAAGACTAGGTAGGGTCATGGCAAGGACAGGTTCTGGAATTGAGAAAATAAGCTTTTAGTTCATTTTTAAAGTGTGAGGTGTAGGAGATTGAACGTAAGTCAAGGGGAAGTTTGTTCCAAGCATGGGCAAGGGAGTGTTTGTAGAGTAGTTTGCCTACTGACCTTTTTGGGTGGTAGATATCAAGTAATTGTTGGTTAGAAGTACGGAGGGTCCGGGATGGGATGTAGATGGAGACTAAGGAAGATAGAGATGGACAGAATGAGGGTTTATAAAGAATAGAGTGCAGCATATGAAATTGATAAGATAGCAGAAATTGGGGAAGTTCAAGCTATTGAAGATATTTTAAAGAAATGCAGTGGTGTGAGTTGTATGTGGAGTTAGTAATTAATCTAGCTATTTTATGGTAAGTCTGTTGCAGTTTGTTTAGAGTGGAGGCCTGGATATTGGTAAGAACTGGGGCGGCGTATAAGAGGGAGGGGGGAGGAGGAGTGCCTGGCCCAGGGTAAGTCTAGATTCAGGGGTTAGGAATTTTTTGTTCCGATATAGCAGACCTAGTTTCTGGTTTGTTTGTTTTTTTTTATACATTGTGTAGGTTGAACTTGAGTTCGTCATTGATAATGACCCCTAGGAGTTTTGTATGGGTTCAGGTTGGATATTTGTATTGTTAGAAGATGTAATAAAAAAGGAGATTTTGTGATGAGAAAGAGAACGGGGAAGGAAAAGTAGGAGTTTGGTCTTTTTGGGATTTAGGATCAATAGGTTGTGAGAGAGCCATTGTTCAGTGGATAGTAGGGCCTGTTGGGTCAAGGAGTGTAGTTCAGGAATGTTATTTGAGATGGATATAAGTGTGGAGTCATCAGCATACTGAATAAGGGAGGATTCTTTGCATGAGGTGTAAAGATCATTGGTGAAGATGTTAAACAAAAGGGGTCCCAAGATGGTGCCTTGGGGAACACCAGTGGAGATGGCAAGGAAAGGTGAAGAGGATGAGAGCCATTTGACAGATTGTTCCCTGCCAGATAGGTAACTATTAAACCAGGCAAGTGCGGAGGGGGATAGGTGGAGATTTGTGAGTTTGGATAGTAGTAGAGGAAGAGAGACAGTATCGAAGGCTTTGGAGAGATCTAGGAAGAGACAGGAAATGAGTTTATTGTTGTCTAGGGCCTCTGCAATGATATGAGTGAAGGAGAAGAGGGCAGTGGTGGTGCTGTGGTGAGGACAAAATCCATGTTGGGTAGGGGTAAGTAAGTGGTGTGTGAGGAGGTGATTGAGAAGCTGTGAGTGAATACATTTTTCTAATATCTTGGAGAGGGGGGACAGAATGGCAATGGGTCGGTAGTTTGAGGGGTCAGTGGAGTTTCCACCTTTATGAAGAGGGATAGTGAAGAAAGATTTCCAAAGGGTGGGGACAGTTTATTCCAGAATAGATCGATTAATTAGTATAGATACAGGATAGGCAATTGAGTCAGCAGCAAGTTTGAGGAATGTAGGAGATAGATTGTCAGTGGAAGGAGAGCAAGGTTTTAGCTTGAGTAGTAGAGATTTGATGTAAGTAATGGGAAATGGCTCAAAAGAAAGCAAAGTTGTGTTAGTGGGACTTGGAGAGGTGGGTGTTGAAGTAGAGTTTGGCTTAGAGGTTACCATATTTTGGATGGAAGAGATAAAGTGTTTATTCAGGAGGGTAGCTGTTTCCTGAGAGGAAGAGTTAGGGTATGGGGAGGGATTAGAGGGCTTTCCAGGATAGAGGATGTTGTTGAGAGTTGACCAAAATTTTTGAGGATTGGATTTGTTGTTAAGCTGAGCAGAGCTATAGTATAACTTTTTGTCATTAGTTGTATGTTTTTTTTTGCAAGGTTTCTCAGTTGCCTGTATTTTTGAAGAAAAGGTGGTTGTTTAGTTTTAGTCCAGGTTTTCCAAGCATGATCTCTTTGTTTCATAAGGGACGTAGTCTCTTTGAAGAGCCAGGGAGCATGGTTTGATTTTACTCTGATCTTCCTAGAGGGAGCTAAGGAGTTTAGAGTATTCATGAAGATGCTATTGAAAGTGCTTACAGCATCATTTAGGGGGAGGTGTTTTAGAATGGACCAATCTATGTTGTGGAAAATGGAGTTAAATTGGGATGAATTGAAAGTCTTTAATAAGGTGGGGTTTAGGAATATGGGAGTAGTGTCTTAAGATGGTGGTAGGGAGATGATCACTGAGGGAGTCAGGTAAGGTGGTGGGATTGTGGGATTGGTGGGGGGAATTGGTAAGGATCCAGTCTATTATTTGCGTATATTTATTAATATCATACATTATTGTAAATTAATAATGTATATTAAGTTGTGAGAGAGAAGAAAGTGCAGTTCCCCTAGCAAGGACCTGCAAAGCCACTTAATTTCTGTAGTTTGTTTGAGTGGAATTCAATGTTTCTAGTTCTAACATAACTTTGTTCCACAGAACAGACAAACTACGTATGACTACTAGTATGAAAATAGAAAATTCATCGGCTGTGATTCTGTGTAGAAAAGAATCACTCACTAGAAAATCACCATGTTTAAATGGATGTGTCAAACCCTCATCCACTTAGAATGCTTCCACTACTGTTCACTGACATGAGCCACATGCCAAACAATAGTGCTCATATCCTATATTTCGTGCATGACAAACATACCAACATGTATGATTCTGAAAGAGGCTGTAAAGATGGAGGTGGTGCCTTGCTCAATCAAAGCCTGCTTTTGGAGGATTTGGTTTTGCTTTGGATATCTTTATTAATCTTTTTCAGCTCTTCTTGAGATGATTGGGTATTAAGTGTGCTCATATGGGCTATTTGTTTCTTGCACTTATAGTATATTTTTTTATACCAGGGTTCCACCATTGGGAGTTATTCCTGAACTTTCAATCACCACTGCAAGGAAGAAGTGGTACTTGAACCTGGGTCACCTGTTCTACAGATGGTAAGGAATTCCCCTCTCCTATACAAGAGCAGAGGCGAATCCCAGTATTCACATGCAACTGATATAGCTTCATAGGCCCATGGATGAATACTGTTCTAAAGGGCCATTTTAAGCCTAGCCAATAACCCAAGGTCAGAATCAAACCCTGTATTTTGTGCTTGTGAGGTGAAGACTTTAACCATTATGCCAAACCCACCCCCATGCCAAACCCATATGTGTAGTATGGCTGCACATTAATGCATAACTCATAAATAGTTACTGCAGTGTCAGCCAGCATAGTAGAGGAATGTTTTTGTGATACTTCCCAAATTCTTAGATGAAGAAATGCAAAGAAAGGAAAAATGTGTGTGTTGGGGGACAAAATGGTAGATTCATGGAACTGCATACATGCCTCACCCACAAACAGTGCACATTTATTTAATTCTATATTAATGTTTAGTGTATAATCAGACACAAAAAATGCTACACATGGGATTCACTTCAGAATCTTGAAATTCCAAAACATCGAATTTCATATGATCGATGTTTCGGAATATCAAAATTCCGAAACAACTCCAAAAAAGACCTCAACAATTTAAATGCTTCTGCAGGGAGGCAAGCTCCCCTGCACCCCCATACCCCCACTACTTAAATATTCCAACTCCGACATCGTACTACAGCGAGGAAAAGGGAAATCTCCCATTCCACGCTGTATCCAGATCTCCGTTTAACAATGTCAGGATTCCAAAAGTTCGATGATATGGTCTCGGCCATATGAAATTCTATCTTTCAGGATTTTGGCATTGTGAAGTGTTCCCTACACATGACAGAGAGGCAGGTAGGAGCAATGGCTGTATAAAGGAGTTTTCTAAACCTCTCCCAGAAGCATAATCCTCAGCTGTTCTGACTTCTGTAGAACATCCCTGCATCTAACTCAGAGCTTGTCCTGTCCCTTTTTACGTGTGATTGACTAATCACTGTTGATGTCAACAGCAGTGTATTTCAGTTAAGGTACTTCTATACACTTCCCTGGTTACTTGCTCCATACTTTGACACACTGATAATACATCTGCAGTGAATGCTGTGTAAAAGATGAATTTCGTTGGCTCTGAACAGTGTAGCTGCTACATTCTACCCATCTTAAAATAACAAGTGCCTCTAGAACATGTATAAATGGACAACAGAATCACAGTTACCTAAAGGGGATACTGAACATAGTATTGTATCTACAAGAATGAAACTAACACAAGAAAATAAAATGAAAGAATAATAAAATGCATAGTACACAGCCATTCTAGGGCTAAAATAACTAATTTTGTTATAGTTAAATAATTACTTGTAACAAAAATAAATTAAGCAATAGAAATACTTAAAAATGTCCATGTCAGAACACAGCCACAGTAGCTCCACCAACTATAAATATATAAAAAAAAAAAAAAAAAAAAAAAAAAAATATATATATATATATATATATATATATATATATATGCGTGTGTGTATGTTTATAAACACACACACACACACACACACACACACACACACACACACACACACACACACACACACACACACACACACACACACACACACAAAGAAAGCTTCCTGTTCAGCTTTATAAATTCAAAAATCTATGGAGTAATAGATATGTTGTCAATGCCTTGGCTGGGCTGGTACTTACTCTCTTTTGTTGTGGGCTTCACTTTCATAACCAAACCACAGTAATTATGATCCAACTCAGTCCAACCCATACCTGCTCATGTATTATTGCTATAGAACCCTACTGTTCAGTATCCCGGGTATGTGGTGGGTAGTTAGTGGGTGTTGTCTAATGGAAGTAGAATTACTTATTCTCCTTTGTACAGGTTCTCATCATACTGAGCTGAGGACCAGGTGCACCCATAATAAAAACATGTGATCTTTGCTTGGAATGTGTAACTTACTGGTCAGATTTCTGCTGAGAATAAATGTATTTTGTATCTAGAACAGTGCTGGCATGATTTATTCCATCAGGGTAATCCACTGTGTCTAGAGCTAATGCAGAAATTAGAACATCAATGATATGCCCAGACCTCATGGGCACTGCAAAAAAAATGCATATATTTTACTCCAAGACATAACTGCACTTTGGGAGTTCTACAGTACCTTTAACTGAAACTTCTAAGTAAAGAATAGCTTACCTCAACTATTTAAACCCTCACCACATGTTGTATGCAACCATCAATTACTGCCAGTTGTACGACTGTGACAGCACACCTCAGATATTTGTTTGTGATCAAATGAATAAATACATAAATAACTGCCATATAGGAATTAATCTTCTCAGGTCACTATTGCCAGAATATAATGTGCTTGAGAATCACAGAGAAATCTGTAAAGAATGAAGGACAAAGTATCAAAATCAGGGACAGATCTTGCTTTTATATACTTCAAATGTTGCTAGAATAATAGGTGTTGCATTAGCATGCATTTTGAGGCAAAATCAGAGAAAAGTGAGAGCTTGTATGCCCCCCTATGTGCTTTTCAGCTTCTTTGCTCAGGAATTGCAGAGACAGCCTACAATAACGAAGGGACAAAGACCCAAAATCAGAGATTATTTTAAACTATAGCCATAATTCAATTAAAAAGCTAATAGAGAAAGAGTTTTTTCCATCAACCTGCATTTTCTGAACAAAAAGAATTATGAAGCTCTAATCTATGACTTTACTGACTGACTGTAATTTTCAGCAATTTAGCAGGAAATCAAATATTTTTGTGGCACAGAGCAAAATAATGTGGCAGACTCAGAGATAATCGAGAGCTATGCCCCCTGACACACACACACACACACACACACACACACACACACACACATACACACACACACACACACACACACACACACACACACACACACACACACACACACACACACACACACACACACTGATACATGGACATATACATACATACATACGCACCCATACATATACACACAAACACACTTAAATCAATATATGCTGGGTTACTGGCTGAAAAATACTTAAAAAATGTTATGTTCCTACCTCTGTATCTGATTTATCTGTGCCAAAGCCCTTCTTTCACTTTCAGCCTCAGGGTATCTCAGCCACCTGATGTAGCCTGAGCCAATAGAAAGGTCTCCTTGCTTCCCTAATCAGCAGCCCAGTGAGATGCATGTTGAATAGGAAGCACCTCTGACATCTTCAACAGCTGTGCAGATTGGTGGGATTGAATCTGTGAAGCCCAAAACCAGGCTACTTTGAAAACAGCAAAAACGCATAGCAAATGGGATAAAATTATTTTTTTTAAATCCTCCAATCTCAACTCATGTGTATTCATGGAGTTCCAAGCACCTGGGACAATGTCAGAAAGTTGATTATTATTTAAAGTAATATTCAGCTTTCTGAATATACTACTTTTTTTTTTTTTTTTTTTTTTTTGAAATTGAAGGAACCAGTACCACAGGCCACACCTGCACCTTGCAGTCTTGTTTATAGATTGTGTAAAATGTGATTTCTCATAGACTGTTGTAGTACAAACTTGTGTACAGCTTGCTGTACACCCTACTATAGTATATTTGTTTAACAATTTATTTTAATACTACAGAGCCTATCTGAAAACCAAGAGAATATCTTC
Source organism: Protopterus annectens (assembly GCF_019279795.1). Classification (NCBI taxonomy): domain Eukaryota; kingdom Metazoa; phylum Chordata; order Ceratodontiformes; family Protopteridae; genus Protopterus; species Protopterus annectens. The sequence continues at coordinate 1,132,217,664 of NC_056745.1, forward strand.
CATCACCAAGATAAAGTTCTACCAAATGAATACAGCAAAAACAAGAAACAATAGACAATAAGAAAATACAATTAATAAAAAAATTAACCGAGTCATCGGAAGTATGAGAATAATAACTTTCAAACTTCCTTTGTAAACAGCATGATGTCAAACTAATGCCTAGTACTTATTTCACTGGGCAAAACCCTAAGAGATCGCCATTGATCTGCTAGCTTACATTATATACATATACATATACATATACATATATTGATTTTCTGTAGCTTAACTATAAACTAATTAATATGTCAGTTACTTAACCATCACTTAATCAATCTTTTTTGCTGCCTATTAAATTTATACCTTTTGGTTCTCCCTGTGCCATCTCACCTCACTTTTTTATATTTATACATATTTGCTAAATTAATTTCTTAGTTTCTTTGCATGGTGACTTTAGAGATGGGTAGATGGTCTTCTATCCATTCCTTCTCTAAACATTACAGACTGGGTTATCTATAGCCATTTTATGGGGCCTGTTGCTTCCATTCCAGCCACCTCTCCATCTCCAGGCAGGCATGCTATAATAATCTATAAACTCCTTAGATATAATCATTTCTTCTTAGGTCACGCCACAATTTAATAATGCAGAAATCCTGATATCTTTTGTCAAAATCAGCAACAGAAAAGCAATTTGCATCACAAATATTTATATCCAACCAGACAAAAACATTACAACTGCAGAATGTTTTTTTTTTCACTGGACGTCCCAACTCACCCACTATGAAACTGTAATACTAGGAGATTTAAACATAGACTGGCAGCTTATAACTGCTAATATTCCTACTGAGTCTATAAATATTTTCAGTTTCACCAATTAATCACTGATGCAACTAGAATACATAAAAGAACAGGACAACAATCAACATTAAATTGGATATTAACTAATAATAATAAATCTAATAAAATAAAGACAGCTAAATAACTTCCAGGCAACCTAAGTGACAATTTGCCAAAATGTATAATCAAAATCTATAACATGCAAGACAGGCAAATCATATAGATACACGTTTGTAAAACAACTAAATTTAATATCACATTTCAATAACATCTTCCTAAAATTTTTAAGATACTTGCTCCAGTATCTAAGAAAAGAGTCAAATCCAACCTTGCACAATGACTAACAAAGGAAACCAAAAAACTAATGTTACAGTGGGGTAAAGCCTGGAAGGAATGGCATAAAAACAGAACTGAAAAATGCTTACCAATTATTTAGACAATTTAGGAACCCTGCAAAATACTGTATCATAGAGGACAAAGAAACATAATATACTAATCTATTACACAACTATCAAAATAACACTAAACTCTTCTGGACATCCTTAAATAAGTTTCTACATCCAGGCCAAACTATCACCTTACCCCTTCACTACTACTAACAATATTGATTCAATTCCCACTCAGTACAACACCTGCTTTATGCTGCCAATACAATCTGTCTTAAACAACAATACCTCCAGCCACTTTCTCTCTGCAGAATATCCTAACCATGCACACCTCTTTAATTCCATTCCTGTGCCAACGTCCACCAATAGAAAGTTCCTATCTAAGTTAATGCCATCCCTCTAAGCATCTGACCATATTCCCTCCAAGTATCTAACAGTGGCTGTCATAGATTTCCCTGTCCATATCTGAAAAATATATCTCAGCTATCTGCAAAAATATATATCATACCTTTACATAAAGGAAGCACATCAACTGACTTTAACAACTATAGATGTATTGCTATTCTTTCTCCACTGTCAAAGATCCTTGCTTATGCATCCACACACAGCTTATACATCCTTTTAATGTAAATAACCCTGTCTCCAAAACTCAGCATGATTTTAATGGTTTAACAATCATTGTCATACATATTGCTAACACTATAAACCAGCAGAGGAGCAATGGCAAACTCGTAGCCGCCATAATCTTAGACATGTCAGAATCATTTGACAAGGTATCACACCAACAACTAATTACTGACATTTCACCTGTTGGTCTCTCCCAGTCCTCTTTTATATGGTTCCTTGGTTATTTATCCAGAGGGAACAAGCAGTTGAATGGAAATAGGAATATTAACCCTTTTTACCAATTGCCATAGGAGTCCCTCAAGGCCCCATATTAGGACTCCTGCTTTTCAACATCTTCATAAACTCCATGCTGCCATACACCTTGCTAGCTTAGTACAATATGCAGATGACTCAGCATTAGTGTGTACAGCCCCAACAATATCTGAGCTCCTAGGAATCACTCAGACTTCCTTCCTTTCTGTCAAACCATGGTTGTAAAATTCTAAATTACTCCATAATCCTACTAAAACCAAATGTATGATTTTTCATAAGCAAACATTATTATAACAAAAAAAAACAATAGTTCATGATTACATTGAATACCAAAGCTGAAATATTAATGAAATTTCTATGTATTGTAATAGATGACAGCCTTAAATCTGAACAACATATTTTATAATATTATTTATGTCTATCTAAATCTTATTTGTGTCTATGTACCTGTCATATACTGATTTCGATTTATGAATATGCTAACCAGCTATTACTTAGACTCTGTATATATATATATATATATATATATATATATATATATATATATATATATGTATATGCTTATTACACCATATGTAGATCTATACATTTCTCTGTGTTATATGTCAAGCCTGTATATCTTAATTTATTATTTATTTATTTATTCCAGTATGATGACCGGGGAGGTCCACTGGGCACGGGAAGCCCGTTTTCAGTGAAGGCCCGGGGAGAAAAGCTCCAACAATACATAGTTACATGAATAATTACTAAGAAACTTTGCATTACTGACAAATAAACAGGTAGCATTCATAAATAAACAAACAATGATATGAGTTCATAAGATCATTACTCTATGTTGTATATGTGAATGTGTGCATTTCTCTCAGTTATATGTGATGATTTTACATGTACAAGTTTATATTCTCTCTCTGTGTTATATGTGGAGCTTTTCTCCCCGGACCTCTCGATTTGTGTACAGTCGGGCTTTACTGGTAAACAAATGTAAAATAAATAAATAAATACAATTATAAGCCATTAAAAAACTCACCAAAAGGTAAGATCACTTTATAGAGGCAAACAATACCTGGCCAACACCACAAACCTTACCTGGCCAAACCCTTAGCCTTAACCTACCTGCTGCCAAACTCTTATACACCCCACCTATCTTAACAAATATATGCACAACACTCAAATCCAAGCTTGCTTCCTGTTATAACAAAATCACCAATTTTGCCACCAATGCACCATATAGAACACAGAACTGTCACTCATTAAACTAGCTCAACTGGCTCGAATGAAACAACTATCTGTCATACTCTCAGCTTGTTACTACACACAAACTAATGTAAAATCCCAAAAATGCACAGTGCTGCAAAATATCTTTTTGCCTTACTTCCCGCAGAGTGTCCTCTGCTCAAGTGAAAAAAATCTTATTAATCATCAATAAATCTAACAACCAAGCATGAGGTTCCCTTTTTTCCTGTCATGTCTCCAAGCTCTAGAATGCAATTCCTTCACACATAAGAATGGCCAGAAAACTCCCGAACTTCAAAATATTGCTCAAGCAATACCATACTCAGTCATGGTCCTGGTCCTGCTCCTCGACAGGCTGGATCTCGTTTAATAAACTTATGTTTCTTACTATTCATTGTTCATCCTTTACACGTCTACACTCCTACCTGCATTAAATACTTTTATACTTTTGCTCTTTTCCTTAACATATCCTGCTCTCTCATCTGGCCTTACTGAACTCTCAGAGAAAACTTCATTCGTGCTGTCCTGTCTGAATGCCTTCCTCTTTTATATAGCCCTTTAAGCTCTCTAGTGAACTATTCTAATGAACTCTTTCATCTAGAATGTTAAACCCGTTCTTCTCTTTCACAAAACTCAAATTTTCCTCTGTCTTACCCCGTATCTTACTATGTCTACCTCTACATCAAGATTAACATATCCTAATTTCAAGATGCATTACTCTCAATATACACAATACACTGCTTAGGTGTTATGGCTAAATAAGTGCACCTACACTATCTTTTTATCCACTGAAACAAACTTCTACACTGATAGTGTACTTTATTATGCACAATATTATCCCCTGACATATATCCCCTGACTCTACCACCAAGCTGCTAGGTGTCACTATAGACAATAACCTTACCTTTGATAACCACATTAATAATACTGTCAAAACTGTAAATAGAAAACTGGGCTCCTTCTACAGAATTAAAATGTTCTTAACTCCAATAGCCAAAGCTACACTTGCCCACTCTCATCTTATTTTCACTCTTCTCTATGCTTCACCTATATACACTAACCTAAAGAAAAATAATCTCTCTAAACTGGCTAATACTTACAATAGTATTGCTAGGTTTGTTACTGGGAACCAATTTAGAACTCACCACTGTCTGAACCTACAGCAACTCCACTGGCTTGAACCAAAAAACATGTTCATACTTTCCCAACTCACCTTTGTCCATAGGATATTTTACCAACCTAATAACACACCTATACTTTCTAATCTATTTACCCCTTACACTAACCTAAATTCATTACGCTCTTCAAACAAACTTCTAGTAACCTTAACTAAGTCTAATAACATTGCTGGTGACTCCCTATTCTCCAATACCATCGGTAAATATTGGAATCTTCTACCTACTGCTCTAACTTCCATTCCCTCCCCTGTTCTTTTTAAACAAAAGCTTAAAAAACACCTTAAAATACACTGGTTATGCCCATGCTTCAATCCTGACTAAATTTTGTGACTTCCACAATTTTTTCTCTCTCTCTTTAACACCTTCTTTCTATTCGCTCTCTACTACCTACACTTTGAGAAGTTTCCCTAACTATCTACTTCTTTTACAAGTAGCATCTATTACAATCCATTAAAGAATTTTGAATGTAAAAGAAATTTCCTGAATGTGCTTTACACTTGTCACAAATGTTTTACTGTTACAGAACCTTTCTATTTTGTATTTTTATAACTACAACTTAATTGTGTTTCTCTACAGGGTATGTAAGTAGAATTCTGTAATGTAGTCTAGAATCATGTTTAACCTGCTACTTATTTTTATATGTATAACGTAACTGTGCTTTGTCTCTATGTGAAGCTTTTCTCCCCGGGCCTCTGCTGAAAATAGAAATATATCCAGTCAGACCAGCCCGGTAAACAAATGTAAAATAAATAAAATAAATAAATAAATATTCCAACACGCTAATACCTCAAGCATTCTATCATTATGAAGAGTACTTTCTCATTTCTTTTATTACAGCGACTGTATCTCTCCTAAACTGTAAATGAATCATGTAAATGTACTGATGTTTGTACTCCAAATATGTACTATAATGTCAAATGTATAAACACCTATGATGGTGTAATGTAATTTCAAGCATGTATGTATCCATAAAGGAGCTTTTCTCGACAGACTTCCACTGAAAATGAACTTTGCCCAGTCAGACAATCCTGTTCAACAAAGACAAATAAATGAAAGAATGAATGAATGAATGAATGAATGAATGAATGAATGAATAAAGCAAGTGAGTTGCCAGCTGTGGTTTTAGATTTAATATTATGGTAAGTTCTTACACAACTCTTTGTGTCTGGATCGATAGAGCTTAAACATCCATTCTGTAAGGAAGACCTGAATATTAAAGTAAATAATTAAATGACACTTTAAAAGAGATCTGTATTTCCTTAACTGCAACAGATTAATAAAGAGATTATTAGTTTATTTCTGAATGCATATTCCTTATATTCACTCAGCAGATTTGATGATAAAATAGTCTCACTCTGTAAGGAGGCCCAAAGAAGAAGCTTGCAATGTTTCTAGCAGACTCACCAAAAAGATATTGAATGGGTTACAACTTGGCCACCTTATTTTACACTGTTGACTGCTGCAACATGTCCAAATGAAATGAAAAGAATTGTAGATCATTTGGTCATACCACAAAGTCTTACTAGTTCCCTTAATTTACTTTAAAATGTTTTCGTTTTTCTTTCATTATTTTATAGATGGATATGTGTGTGAGTGTGCATATATTTGTATTGCTTCTTATTCCTGCTTACCAGTTCATTAAAATATTTTTTTGAATTAACTAATGAGGATCATTATAACACATTGCTGATTATCTGTATTTGTAACTTTGTTTCCCAAACAAGATATTTCATGCCCTGGCTTTATAAAAAACACAGATGGCAAAGGCATCGTTACAATGACGTATATGTAAGAAGTGGGGAATGGGATTAGATATATATCCGTGATGAGATATATGATGAAAAATGGTAGGTATTAGCACTGAATAATGTTGTTGTTTTTCTTTCGGCTTTTCCCAGTTAGGGGTCGCACAGTGGAACTCAGGTCCGCTAATGATTGGCAGTTGATTTATATGGTGCCGAGGTGCCAGCCCAACCATCAACGAAGGCACACCCATTCAAGCATGCCTTTTGAATGCCACTCGACCATGGGGAGGACATGCAGACTCCAAACAGAAGGCACTCCAGCCGAGAATTGAACGGGAGAACCTGTTGCTGTGAGGCGACAATGCTACTGCTGCACCACCGCGGCTTGATCACCTTTTTAAATTCTTTAGAAATGAGAAGGGAAACATTTTGTTTTGAAGCCAAATGCATTTGGTGTGATGTTTTCTAATATCTCTGATGTCTCCTGTACATAGTATGAATGTGTAACAGCTACAAAAGTTTAGTTCTCATCTAAAAGATGGACTCTAGCAAGTAGTGATTACTCCTAAAAACAGCCATCTCTCTTCTTTGGGCCTCCTTACAGAGTGAGGCTATTTTCTCATCAAATCTGCTGAGTGAATATAAGGAATATGTGAGACTTTTTTAAATAGAGTAATTTTATTTAGCTACAGTGTGATGTGTGTGATTTCTGTGTCCATTCTTTATTTAGAGTAGCAGTTGCTATTGTATTCAGTGTTTTACTTAGAGAAGACAGCACAGTGCTTGCAGGTTAGTTGACAGAGTACACGTGAGACTGCAGTTCTGGTTGGACACACTGCCTGTACAGATAAAAGTGTAGTTGTTTAATTATACTTGATTTTTTGAAGGTTGACATTTATGTATGTTAACAGATTCCTATATAATTATATACAGATAAACAAATAGAATATATATATATATATATATATATATATATATATATATATATATATATATATATATACGAAAATTCAAAACACTGAAAACCCAAAACATTGAAAACTCAGAACATTGAAAGTGTGCTTCATAACATTGAAAGCTACATTGCAAAAGTAAATAAGATCCCCCCCACCTACAACAACACCTAACTGACAAACGCACTTTCTACTACGTTACTGCAGGGGGGCAAGCCCCCCTGCACCCCCATACCCCCAGTACATTAAATATACCAACTCCAGTATCACACAACAGTGGAGAAAAGTTAATTTCCTAACCTCACTATATCCCCCGTAAATTAAATATACCAACTCCAAGATCGCACTACAGTGGAAAAAAGTTAATTTCCTAACCTCAGTGAGGTTAGGAAATTAACTTTTTCCCACTGTAGTGCGATCTTGGAGTTGGTATATTTAATTTACAGGTGGTGTGGTGAGCAGACCCCCCCCCCCACATGGGCGATGCAGGGGTGCTTGCCCCCGCTACAGAAATGTAATGTAGTAGAAAGTGTGTTTGTTAGGTGGTGTTGCAGGTGGAGGGGATGTTATTTACATATGCTTTGTAGTTTTCAATGTTATGAAGCACACTTTCAATGTTCTGAGTTTTCAATGTTTTGGGTTTTCAATGTTTTGGGATTTAGATGTTTTGGTCTCAGTGTTATGAAATTCAATGTTATGAAATTTCAATGTTATGAAGTAGACCTATATATATATATATATATATATGTTGTTGTTATTTTTCTTTTGGCTTTTCCCAGTTAGGGGTCGCCACAGCGGAACTCTGGTCCGCTAATGATTGGCAGTAGATTTTTTACAGGTGCCGAGGTGCCAGCTTAATGCCCAACCTTCAGAGAAGGCACACCCATTCTACACATGTCTTTTGAACACTGCTAGACTGTGGGGAGGACATGCAGACTCCACACAGAAGGCACTCCAGCCGAGAATCGAATGGGAGAACCTCTTCCTGTGAGGCAACAATGCTACCACTGCACCACCACGGCTTCATGTATATATATATATATATATATATATATATATATATATATATATATATATATATATATATATATATAGATTTACTTCACAAGCTCAAAGTTTGAAAACTTCGAACTGCAAATGCTCGAGACCATAAGATCGAAGTTTTGAAACTTCAAAATTGTAATAAAAATAAATAAATAAAAACAAAAAATGTTTTTCTACCCTGCACCCCCTGCTAAATAAATATACCAACTCCGAGATTGCACTACAGTGAGGAAAACGGTAAATTTCCCATTCCGCACTGTATGGCGATCTCCATTCAAAATGTTCAAAGTTTCAAAACTTCGATCTGATGGTCTCAACTATTTACATTTCAAAGTTTTGAAACTTTGAGCTTGTGAAGGGAATCCATACATATATATACATAGAGAGAGAGAGACATATCGAGAGGTAGATAAGGAGATAGAAAGCTAGATATAACTAAATAGATATAGATATAGATTCGATATAGATATAGATATTGTGGTATTCAATAATGCAGTAGAGTCTGCCAGGCCATAAAATAATGTAGTTTCATTAAACAAACAAACAAATAAAAAATACTGATGTAAACTCTTCTTCTATATATAGGTGAAGCAAAGAAAAATATATAAAAATACAGAGCCATGTGTCAGTTTTAACATGCTCCAAAGTAACTTTCAACCAGTATCCTTCTTTCTGGATTGGTACTGGATGATGTCCAGGTTTCTATTGATGTATGCCGCCACATCTTTTGTATCAACTATCCCACCTGTAAATATTGCAGTCAGATGGTAAAATGGCACTGGTTTTAAAAGAGTAATTTAACCACATTTCAGTTCCTGTTAATTCTCTACATTTTATAAGGAAATCTACCCTTAAAGGCGTTCTGACCTTTGTTTTATACTGTGTGCACTGACATGTACCCCGTCCTAGCTGTGTGGCTCAGCCAGTCATTGACTATATGTTGCAGTCTTACCTGAAAGGATGAAAAGTAAATATAAACAGCAAAGTGGTAGAATGTTTATTAACACAGAACTGAGTTTTATTGATTATATGGCATATCTGTGTTATGGAATATCTTTGTAATATTTCCCAGCCAGTATTTCCAATAAGTATTTCTGTCACTGGGGGTACTGCTTCTTTCTACCAGAGGTGCATTGATTGGGACATATGGAATACTGTTCTATGGTGGCATTATCTGCACAGTGTACATGTAGTAAACACATCAGAATGTGATAGGTAATAGGAAGGGGCAACACTGTGGGCAAAGTTGAGAATTTGTGGGCATGTTAAGTGACCGGTAACTGAAAATTATATGAAGAGATGCTATACTAGGTTTACTCGATGGGGTATTGGATTATAAGAATATATTTACTGTTACTTTTTTATTGATTACTGAACCTAATAAGCTGAAAAGTGGTTATTACCTTGTTAATGCACTTTAATTTGTAGATATTAGATTTTTTATGTGTACCACAACCATCTGGCTTACAGGTGATTATCCACACATTGCATCTAGCTAACAAAGAGGATTTAGTGTCACAATTCAGGGTGAGTTAGTTGACCAAATACCTTCAGCATTAAGCTTCATTAGGAGTAGATTTAGTTGCAGAGATTGACTGTCATATCTTTAGATTACAACAAGTAGTATGTTATTTTTGTAAGGGAGTAAATATAAATTTAGTTGTTTCTGGAGTGGCTGGCAATGCGTGATGCAAGGACATTCAGGATACAGCAACCCATAAATTCACACAGAGCATTATCTAAGTATGATATCACAAGTCATTTAGGTTTAATTTGCAAATGTCAAGCCAGCTAGAAGCTGTTGTGCAATGGGAAATTATGTGATGGAATATACACATCTAGAAAGCTTTTGTAGCCATTGCACCCATGAGGTACTGCCAAAGACCGTCCTATTCAGGCTAAAGAGTCTAGCTGGGTATTTATTATATTTAAAACATGAAGAGAGGAGTTACTTGAAGTCTAGTTTTTCCATTAAAGTGACTGCAAAAGTACTAGAAGCATCATTAACTTCTATGAGGCTATTTACATTCCATAGTCAAAACCAAGAACTTTGGAAGGAAGCTAATACATTGTGAACAAATTCCAAGGAATCTAGGATTATTAAGAGGGCATCTTTCACTTTATAAGTCAGAATATGAATTGCATTCTTAACTTAATGTTCTGTCTAATTACTGTTGCTGAAGAATTTGTGTGTATTTTTTAGGAGAACAGGTGCTTTATGCTTTGATTGTTGTATGTGATAAAACATGAATTAAGTTATTGATGTAATATTCCTGACCAGTCTCTGTTGCTACAGAAAACAGATATGGCTTTTTTGAGAGAATGACTTGCTATTTTCTTTGGCTGTTGCAAAGGGCAAAACACGAATTAAGTTATTATTAATTAAAAAAATAATAATAAATAAAAACAAAACCAGATGGTCAAAAAAGACAATATTTAATGACCAAAGGTTAAGCTCTTTCATTCCACAAAATATGCAGGAACTTCATCAGAACAAAGTGTAAGTAATCAATGCATTTAAATAACTATCATCACATGACAACAATCATCTGACAACCAAAAATTCTTACAGAAACTATTAATAGAAAATAAATTATAAGGAAAAAAACTATATGAAATTACCATTTAAAAAAAAAATATATATATATATATATATAGAGAGAGAGAGAGAGAGAGATAGACATATAAATATAAAAAGTCTGTTTTTAAAAAAAGTACTTAACTTTTTGCCATTAAATTTGTCTTCTTCTTTGACTGTCTGGTTTTGTTTTTTTAGCAGTTGTAATCCTTCAAGCTTTGAAACCTCAATAACCTATTTTTTGGTTACGTATAAGTGATTGGGATTAGTTTGGGCACTGTGGGGTTAACAGTTCGCTTAGTATGTCAGGAGGATTGCAAAATTATTGTCTTCTTCTGTTCCTACGATGAACATGGTTTTAAAACATTAATGGTTTCATGGTCAAAATACAACGTACATTGAGTTTGTTAACAGAAGCAGTTTTTAACAATAATACATAATAATTATTTTCAAGGATTCAGTTTCTACTGACAGTATAAAAATTGCAGAAGGTAAGCATGCATTGGAATTTGATGAATTTCTTAAAACTGTTTTGAAACTTGTTAATCCTTTCAAAGTTTTTGACTCTGAAGGAAGCTTGAGTCATGCTATTGTTGTTCATCGGAACTACAAGTGAGTTTTTAGAAATACTGAAACTTTGTGGGAAAAAAAATCACTAAATATAAATCTATGATCCTGGGGAATTTATATTTAGAACAATGCATTGCAATTCAACAGATGTCAATGGGATTACATGTCTGCAAATTTCCAGACCATACTAATAATAATTAAAACTGCAATCCATGACTCAAAATGCCTTCATCTCAGTTGAACTGTGGCTACATCAAAACCAACTTTTACTTAATCCCAAAAAGACTAAATTACTACTGTATTTTCTAAAGTCCCATAAAATCTTTCAGCTTTTCCCAGTTAGGGGTTGCCACAGCAGATCTGCTACTGATTGGCAGTCATTTTTATGGTGTCGAGTTGTCAGACTGGCACCCAACCTTCACAGAAAGCGCATGTCATATACACACACATGCACCTACCTGCATGTCTTTAAAGTTCACTCGACCATGAGGAAGACATGCAGGCTCTGCACAGAAGAAGCTCCAGCCGAGAATCAAACCAGAGAACCTCTTGCTGTGAGGCGACAACACTTACCACTGCACCACTGTGGTGCCATTGCTAAAAGTAACTGCCATAATACCTCTTTAAACAGTACAGCTATTGAAATAGTTACCCATACTAAATTGCTTGGAGTCACCATAGATTACAGCTTAAAGTATGATCTTCACATCCAAAGCTGTATAAAAATAACTCATCCAAAGCTAGGTCTACTATGTAGAGCAAACAAATTCGTACTTTTTCAAGTAGAATAATCTTAGCTAACATTTTTTGTTCACCTCTTCTCTGTGGCTCACCTGTTTTGATTAACATCCAGATCTGTTTTAAATCACAACTGAAGCAATGCTATAATAAGCTTGCAGCTAGCCTGCCACAGACAGCTCATCACTGCTCTGCATTATGTGCTCTCAACTGATTAGAACTCTCACAGCAAATAGCCTATATGCACCTTCTTCTAGCCCATAAAATACTATATACCCCTCTACCTGCCCTTCTACCTCCTCACTACTTCATCACTATCTCCCATTTCACCCTCTGTGTTCTCAAGACAAAAACCTACTTGAAATCTGAAAACCAAAAATACTCACACTACACTGCATATCCAAACTATGGAACTGTATCCCAAATTCAGTCAGAACTATAGCTAGCCTCCATGTATACACGTCATCTCTCAAAGAATTTCTCACTATCTTATGGCTATGTGCATGTACCTCACCTGTATTATCTATATTAACAAATACTTTACATTCCTGCTAACCTATTCTCTCATCATACGATCTGTCTATATATACCTTTCAACACCTGCCCTCCCCCTATTCTTAGGGTGGACTTGTATATTTTTATTTTTATTTCTTAGTATAGTAGACTTTACTTCTAATAATTCTGTAGAAATGATTGCCATATTTAATTGTCATTTATTTATTCTTACATCACTGGTGTCTCCTCATGCGTTATTGTATCCTATATATTCAGTTATCAAACTGTATGTATATATGTTTTTTAATTGCATCTGTACTAGTGTGTTATTTGATGTTATTTAACTCTCTAGAGCTTTTCTCCCCAGGTCTTCCCTGAAAATGGGTATTTATTACTCAGTCGGACTTTGCCAATAAACAAATGTCAATAAATAAATAATAACGATGACGTTTACAAAAAACTGGTTTAGCTAAGATCCTTAATGCAGCTTCTCACTTAGCACAATGAACAGGCAATAAAAGAATTTGAAAAAAGATTTTAAATCATTGAACAGCAGGCTTTTAAAGTATTCATAATATTTGCCCCATCAAGATGTTTATCTAGGAATTTTTCCAAAAATTAAGAGACTGAAACAAAATACTATTTCTAAGAAGAACAAAAGGTTGGTGAGGGCTTAGGAAGCTTACCGGAATAATAAAGCATATCCAGTTCGGGTTTCATTAATACCTGTGACTTCTTGCCCAATAAATGAGCAGCTTGACAGAACTAACTCTATGAGTAGTGAAGTCTTTTTAGATCAAAGTCGAAGGTTAAAGCCTCAAGGCTTGAATCAAAATGTGAACAAACATTTTTCCAGAACATGTATGAAGAGGAGAAAAGATGACAACTTTGTTTCAACAAACAACAGTTATCACAATCTGAGAAGGAGGCCCTAGTACAACAGTACATCTCTCATCCAATTTCTATGGGGAAGAGGACACTGGTAATGCAAAGGAAGGGGGAGTTATGTCAAAGTAGTCAAACATCATTGTCAATCAGATATACACAGCAGTGAAAGCTGAACAAAATGACATTGCTTTGGTCCCTGTGCAAGACATAACAATGAATACATAGTTTAAATGACAGTAAGACTAATTCACATAAAGTAATAATTAAAATATTAACAACACAATAAATTACCACAATTGGACAGGAAGATATTTGACAATATTATACTAGTAGGTATTGCAAAGATTATGATTTCACATTGTGATTGCTTAGAATATTGCACAGTATCAGTTGTAGTATGATATATTCTGATGTTCAAGTGACTCACTCCTGACTATTGCACATTCAGGAAGTAATAGCATAAGAAATAAGACTAACTGTACCAGTTATTGAAGCAATTTGCCAGAGTGATTACAATAGATTATACTTCACAGCACAGATCATCCATACATGGGAGCAAGGAACCAATGACTTTTTCCGCTGTCCTCACTACCCTCAGGAGAGATTTGCGGTCAGATGCTTTGCAGTTACCATACCAAACTATGATGTTACTTGAGAGGATGCTCTAAATGGTCCCTTGTAGAAGGCTTTGAGGATGGACTGAGACAGTTTTGCCTTCCTCAGTTTCCACTGGAAGTGCAGACATTGTTGTGCCTTCTTCACTGTGTGGCTAACAACAGTTAACTAGGATAGGTCATCTGAGATGTGCACCGCCAGGAACTTAGTGTTTTTGACTCTTTCCACTGCCAACCCCTTAATTTCCAGAGGTTGATGCATCTCCTGTGTCCTCCTGAAGTGCACTATTAATTCTTTGGTCTTGTTTATACTGAAGACCAGATTGGTGATGTAGCACCCGCCTATCAGTTACTACCATACTTAAAGACTCCTATCTACAATTTGACTTTGTAAGTATATTGTTTCAGTCAGTTGGACATTTTATCTAAAATACTCACTTTTCTTCTATGTAGCAGACCAAACGTAGTGAGTGTACTTACTGATTTAAGAATATATACTCAATAATTTGATTTGAAATACACATTACATGATATTTCTACTGTGGATAACTAATTTGTGTGATACCTTCTCAGTGAATTTAATTAAGATTTCAAATGAAATCAAGCATAAAATACATATTTGCTTTCCACTTATTCTGACTAATGGGCTCCCACAAAATAAAAAAGCTACAAATAAAGATAGCTTTTCTAATTTATCTAGAGATTTTCCTAGTTTAAAGAAGTTATGTGTAATAACCTGAAGTTTGTGTGTGGAAATGTTAAATTATGCAAAATATTAGGTTCTAGACCATGTTTTACATATAATAAGAGAGATCATATTACATTTCTGTTGGAAAGCAGAAGAGATGGCAAGAATCAATCAGCTAGAATTAATACTAAAAAGAGTGACAGCACCTATCCTTGCCATCTTTGTAAAATGCAAGTATGTTAATGAAGATAAAGTGTTAGTTTTTAATTATATAAATAAAAAAATTGGCATTGAAAGGAGGTAGAATGGTAATAGTGTAGGAATAGTGTGCATCGCAACATGCTGCAGCTGTGACAGTGTCTACATGGGTACGTCCATGAGAAGTTTAGCTAAGGATATCTAAGAACACACCTTAGCTATAAGAAATAAAGATAAAAACAATGCTTTATGTAAGCATTCCTTGACTTGTTCAGATTTTAAGAAATTTGTTTTAAAGTGATTAAGTTAATTTGGATTTCAATAACAATTTGAAGTCAAAGAAGTCCAATGACATTTATAGTTTTCAGCTGATAAAGCCTCAGGTTTAAATAAGTTTATTAATGTAAAATGGGTTTTGAAATAAAGGGGCATTTATAAAATAACTAATATGCATGTGTGTGTGTGTATATATATATATATATATATATATATATATATTCTTAGATGGTAGTTTCATATAGTTTTTTTTTAAATAATTTACTTACCTTTAATAGTTTCTGTAAATTTTTTGGCTGTCAAGGGATTGTTGTCATGTGATTTTAAGTTATTGAAATAAACTGAGTATGTTGTGCTTTATTCTGATGAAGTTCCTGCATATTTTCTGAACAGAAGTATTTAACTTTTTGTTATTAAGCCTTGTCTCTTTTGACAAGCTGATTTTGTTTTAGTGGATGTACTACTGCAACCTTTGAAACCTATATATTCTACTTTTTTTGTTTATTATTGATGTTACTTTTCCCATCTGTCCATCGTCCATCCCACTGGTATCTCAGATGGCCCATTCCTTCCACTGTGTGAGAACCCTATAGCTTATTTTTTCTCTCAGGGAGAGGGTCCCATACACTGGCAGTGCTGCCATCATCCATAAGGGGGCAGGGTTTTGCTTTATGGCCCTAACCCTCTCATGTCAGTGGCTTTTCTCTGGGCACCACTAGTGCTTTGTTCAAGGATGTGTGCATGCAACCATACATGCTTGTACCTAGTTTTAGACAGAGTGGTCCCACTCAGCTCTGAGATTCAGCAATTTACCTGCATTCTTACATATTTTCACCAATATAGTTAGAAAAATATGCCTTCCCCCCTCCTCCAGGATGGATAAACCTGTACCAGACACTCAGTACCATATTTTTCTGTCTCCTCCAGCATCAGTGCTTTGAATCAGACTTGTGTTGTCTGGGACATAGTCAGGGCTTTATCCCTCTATGTTATGGGGCTGAACTGTAAGATCTAAATTGTTCTAGGTAGTCACTATTACTGGACTGTTCTTTTTATATAGCAAACATTAATAAAACCAAAGATTTCATATCACTGTCAATGCAATCATTATGAGCTTTGAAACAAAAAAAATATTAATTTAGTGGTAAACATTTCTCCATCAATCAACATGAATGCAATGTAAATATAAAATATACTGCAACAATGTATCTGTCTGATATACAACTTGATAAGCAAACAATACGGAAAGCATGTGACACTTCTGGAGGAAGGAGGATCTATTTGCTTTGATGTTGCACAAATTAATCAAAGCATTAATTTATTCACGCGGTGTTTCAGGCAATTACTGTTACAGAGAAATCTATGTATGGCTTTTTGAACAGTAGTAGAAGGAAGAACTATCTGCTTTTTCTAATGCACTCCACAGAGTATGAATTAAGTTATTCATTTAAAGATCCTGTCTAAAGCTACAAAATGACTTTTGGTTTGTGCATTAAAAAGTGTTTGCGTGCAACTTTATGTATGTGAACACTTTTTTTTTATGGAAAAACCAAAGGTCATTTCACGTCAGTTTAGAAATAAATTATTTAAAAAATTGCTTCTAAACACAGAAGTAGGTGGTTACGCCACTTTTATGGTGGATTAAGGAGGGTAAGTAATTCTGAATTAAGTTATATAATTGCCAAACTGTTCATTTAATAGTTTGACCAAAATCTACCCATTAGTTTTTTAAAGTTCTTTTATTCTACTATTCAAGTGTATTACCTCGGTCTAATGTATGTTAGTACGTCATTTTGTGGTTTGTTAGTAATTCAGTTTATATCATTCATCACTGTTTACTTCATCTTTTATTTAAAATACGCTGTGTTTTGAAATTCTATTATTTTTTGTGATTACTTGCTTTCAAGGTCAAAACGTTTTGTTTCTTAGTTGTTTTCTCAAATGGTTTTAAGATTTTAAACTGTTTTTACAAAATGAGAGAATTAGTTTCACTTTAAAGTTGCTAGATGTTTTAAGAAAATATGGTATAAAATGTTACCTTTGGGAATAGCTGTTATTGGTTTCAGATTGGACCTTGAATTTCTGAGCATTTCCCATGTTGTTACATTAAGTTGTTTATATTAACCAAACAGTACTGCATTTTTGTTTAGTTTGGGAGGGGATCTGTTCATTTTTTCACTTCTGATTCCCGTGTTACCAAGACATTATTGGCTTGCATGGTAGTAACTCTATCATTTAATGTTTGTGGTTCTGTTTTGTACAAATGTTATGAGTTAGACTGTTATCATGGTAAGCTACCATTAAAGGATGAGTACAGCCACATACCCAAATCCAGGGCCACTCTTTTAGTTTTTTTAATGGAGGGCTTGAAATGTGTACTTGGTGACTGTTGACTTTGTCATATGCAAGGACAGTTTCTTATGTGTTTGTTTGCATACTTACATGTGAAGTCTCATTTTAACATTTGCAATTGCTGCAGTTATGTCAGAGGTCCTTACCTGTACCCATACACCATGCCTATCATATATATTTGTTACTAGAGCCTAGTTTTGCCTTATGGGTGTAAATCAGACAGCTGCAATATAGCCTAACCAGCTCCTCCTCAACCAAACTGAAAACACAATGGGCCAGAAATACCTCCATTACAGCTGCTTCATGTGTTTTCTAGTTTACATATTCCCTAAAATTGGTATTAAAAATTCAAACAACATTAAAACTGAATGTATTCCTGATATCAAAAAGTAGGCTATCATAGTCCCAAGCTGAAAGGGAGGCCCTTCCACAGACCCCAAATAATTAAAGATCAGTCAGCCTTAACAAGTATTTTGTACAAGATGATAGAAACATTATGGACCTTACAGAGACTCAAGAGTCTCCTTTTCCATTGCCTAACCAATATGGCTTTGTTAAAGGCACACCTTGCATGGTTTAGCTCATCATTTTTGACAGCATAAATGCTGTCTGCGAAGGATTTCCTGTCCAACTAGAGTATCTAGATCTGGTTAAAGCATTTCAAATGTATAACACATAACAAAATGAAACATGAAGTCAAGTATCCAGAGATAAATGAAGCTGTAATAACTTGGCTCCACAAAAGGCTATGCAGACATACAAAACATGTAAGAAACAGGTGGACCCTGTCGTCACCATCTCCTGTTACTAGTGTCATAAACCTGCTGCCATCCACAAACCTTACAGTGTTCCCATCTGATCCTGTGTAGAGATGAGAGCTATGCTAGACAAGCAATTGACCTACCCCCCTTGCACAGGTTTTATTGGCCTAGATATAGAATGCACCATTCCATAACCTGCTCACATACTTTTATGTAGAATTAGAGAAGATACAAAGATGATTGAAGGGTTTCAGGGCTTCTCTTATAAACAAAAACTACAGCATCTCTCTCTCTCTCTCTCTCTCTCTCTCTCTCTCTCTCTCTCTCTCTCTCTCTCCCTCTTATGTAACTTATCCCCTTCTTAGATAAGATCTAAGCCTAAAATATAGGTCATTAAAAGATCCCTTACTATTTGAAACACTATTCATAGTATACCCCATGACCTGAGTACAAGGGGACACTTCAACCTCTGTAAAAATGAATATTGTGTAGTAAAATTGTCTGTCTATAATCAATATCAATATAAACAATATCTAAGCCAATAACACCTGTGCAGGGGGGGGGGGGGGGCTCAATTGCTTGTCTAGCATAGGTCTCATCTCTACACAGGATCAGATGAGAACACTGTAAGGTTTGTGGATAAACAGCTAAATTGGCCAGAGCTACTCAATCAACTCTCAATCTCACACAAGCTCTACTACCTACCTGAAACAAACAGTACTTCAGTATTTAATTCAGCCCCCACACTACCACTAGAGCCTTAAGATCCAGTAGTCAGAATCTCATAAATGTCATCAAATATAAAAATGATTGTGGTAAATCTCTGTATGTCTGCACCATTGCCAAAATCTGGAACTCACTACCAAGCCATATAATTTCTGCTACTTTAACGATTCAATTTAAACCCCCCCTGAAAACCCACTACTTAAACAACTGGCTTTGCTCATGCTACTCCCCAGGCTGATTCAGACCAATAAACTATTAGGAGGGTCTCCAGTTTTTAACTTTCTTCTCCCCTATAATTTGTTATGCTAGTAGCAAAAACCTTTTACTGTATTAATGCTGAATATGCTGACTTAGGTGCTGTAAAAATGTATGATTAGTAACATGCTTATATGTATGTTATATTTTCTTGTATCTAAGCTTAGTAACATGTATTTTTTTGGCAAATGCAACATTTATTATATTTTCTTGATTTTTCTTGTATGTACTTTATTGGAGCTTTTCTCCCTGGGCCTCCACTGAAAATGGGCCTGTGTCCAGTTGGACTTTCCCGTTAACAAATGTAAAATAAAATATATAAACAAAATAAATGTGCAATCTTAGGAATCATGGCATTCATAGGAAATATAAGGCTGTCTAACCAGAAGCCATAAATGCCTTGTCAATAAACCCCTTCAGGCTGTACCAACTGTGTTCCAGTAGGGCAAGGTTTGTAAGTCCCAAAGTGGACTTTAGGGCAACAGACAACTTGTCTAAACTATGTTTGAAGGCTGATATGAAGTCACATTACTTAACATACAAATGGAGTCAATTCAAGAATAAGAGAAAGCACAGGGTATTGAACCTATCTCTGCATTTAGTTTTGTATATTCCCCAATGTACATTGAGATCCCTTGTTCTATTGCTGGCCAAACTATATGCTATATTGAGAAAGAGGAGGTTGCAAATTATATTGTCCTAGAGGGCATGGAAAGCAAGCCACAGGTCTCCTCTCAAGAGTCTGTATAACACAGAGTGCAGGGACAGTGAAGCCAGGCTTTCCTGACAACGAGGATTTTTGAAGCGCAAGATCCCTTTTGTTAGGAACCTTTGCATGTTCATCGGCAATGTTTTAATCAGAGAAACATTTCAAAAAGGAGAGAACTAGCATGGAGCCCTGGAAAATGACACTAATCACTTTTTACCTAACTGAGGAGGCATCATTGATCCTGACAACATGTGTTCTGTCTGGGCAAGTTTGTAATCCATCTAACCACTTGAGATCATTGTTTAAGACAATTAGCTTATTAACAATCCTATCATGGGATTATGGTGTCAAAATGCTTTTGCAGGATCCAAGTAGGCAGCACTGTCAGTGTGACCTCTCTCCACCACCTGTGTGACCTTTTCAAAGGAGCACGCAAGATTTAGCAGGCATGACCCACCCTGAAAAAAATCAATTTGTTGTGGGTCAAGCCTCATCAAAATCTTAACATCCTGCTTTATGAAGTGAGTGATGATGCATTTCATGGCTTTGCAGGCAAAACTAGTTCATAGCTTCATAGGTGAACACTAGTCTCACTGCCCTGAAGTGCCATTTAAGCCTAACCAATAACCTGGGATCAGAATCAAAGTCTGTACCTTGTGTCTATGAAGTCAAGATCTTAACCATTATGCCAATCCCACCTCCAAAGAAGGGCTTGCCCAGCATTTGATCCTAGGACCACTTGTACCCTAAGTGAGAATCATACCCCTAGGTCACCAAGCTAATGTGTCTGTACTTTCCTGGGTCAGTGGTAAGGACACCCATCCGGAAGGGCATCACCACTACAGTGCACCATGACTCATTTGCTGATAGGTCGAAGTGTGTGTGTGTGTGTGTGTGTGTGTGTGTGTGTGTGTGTGTGTGTGTGTGTGTGTGTGTGTGTGTGTGTGTGTGTGTGTGTGTGTGTGTGTGTGTGTGTGTGTGTGTGTGTGTGTGTGTGTGTGTGTGTATATGTGTGTGTGTGTGTGCGTGTGTGTGTGTGTGTGTGTGTGTGTGTGTGTGTGTGTGTGTGTGCGTGTGTGTGTATGTGTGCGCGCATGTGTGTGTGAGTGTACGTGAGTGTTCGTGTGTGCATGTGTGTGTGTGTGTGTGTGTGTGTGTGTGTGTGTGTGTGTGTGTGTGAGTGTGTGTGCACATCCTATACTGGACTGGTATGCCATTGAGAATTGTCTCAATGTCTTATGCCAATTGCAGTTAGGAAATGCAGTGTTTCTTATGTGCCCTTGAATATGACAAAGCTGGTACCAGAAAAAATAAATGAATGAATGAATTAACAACTAAAAGGGTTGAAGAGTTAACTTTTTCTGGTAATTTTTGTTCTAATTAAAGGGGTTGGGTGGTCTTAAGCAATAGGGAAAAATGTTGAAAGTTAGGAAGAATGGAAAGGAAAACTATAAAAGAGGACTACAGAAAGTCAGCAGGCAGAGAGAGGAAGAAAACTTGAATGAATGAATAGGGGAAGAAGCTGATTTATTGTTAGGGGTCTGAACTGAAGGGTTTGCTTCATGACATAACATGAACATTAAGGATGGATTTCTAACATCACATGAAAGGGTGGGTGGGTTCCTGACATCGCTTGAATGAGGAGGCTCTCTTCTTGACATCGCATGAATGGCAGAGCTTATTTCCTGACATCACATGAATGGAAGAGCTCAATTCCTGACATCATTTGAATGGGAAGGTTAAATAATTGCTGACATCACTTGAATAGAGTTTTGGTTCCTGACACCATATGAACTTTTTTCCTGATATAACATGAATGGCAGGGCTCAGTTCCTGACATCGTATTAATGGAAGAGATGAATTCTGACATCAAACTTGGCAAGCAAGCTTAGCACTTGCACTGCTTATCCCTTCAGAAGCCTGCTGTAAACCAAATATTTACAAGTTCTTTAACTGTACCATATCTGTAGTATAGAAAAAGCCTTAAGTCAGATAAGTACAAACATACTGTAAACTCAGACAGTGACAGTATTTCAAGACTGTGTTACATTTTCACTGTAAACACGTTCATTTATGATAATAGGGAACATAACTTCTCTGAAACAGTGGAAACAGAAGATTATAAGGATATGAACATAAGATCTCAACTTATTGGAAAGCACATACTACAGGAATTCTATTTCTTACACTCAAGGTCATCTAATGAATAAGTGAAATTCGAAAAGTAATCAACTGACATTTTTTTAATGTTTTATGTAGCCTGTGTATCTTTTTCGGTTAAGTGCACTAAAACGAAATGTATGAAGTGGATAGTGCTTGAATCTCTTCAAAATTAGTAATACTGCTGATTAAAACTGCTAAGGTTGTTTTGTGGCCATTAAGAATAACATAAAAAAGATTGCTAAAAAGATGATGTGAAAGTAGTCATTTTATACTGTAAAAAAACAGCAGTAATCTTAATCAACTGAGATAATTTTATTTGTTATAATTTACTGAAACTTTAAAGGAGCTGAATTAATGAAGCACAGATTAAAGGGACTGTCCTCTTTCAGCACGGTTAGTGTAAACATCTCTGTTCATGTTAGAGGAAAGAAGATGCAAGGAATGTTGTGATCTCCCAGCAGGTGTAACAAATATAAACTCTTTGGGCCATAAAATGTGGTTTAGTTACCGAGTGGCTATTTCCCATTATGTTATGGACAGTTTCTTTTTCATATGATCCAAATTTTCTGATCAGTAGTGACAGTATACTTACCCATCTCCTGACAGTATGACACTTAACCACTCATAAAACACACAACGGCCAGCAAAATATGTCCCAAAACGCTTTATTTAGCTGACACAATCACATAAGGATATAAAAATATATCCCAAGCTCCATATAGATATATTTTTATATCCTTATGTGATTGTGTCAGCTAAATAAAGCGTTTTGGGACATATTTTGCTGGCCATTGTGTGTTTTGAGAGTTTGGTTGGCCGAGCAAAGCTTTGCGTGAGAGGTTTGGTGTTGCTTGTACTTAACCACTCATGACATTACGACACTTATCCATCTCCTGACAGTACGACACTTACCCATCTCCTGACAGTACGACACTCATCCATCTCCTGATAATACGACACTTACCCATCTCCTGACAGTAAGGCACTTTCCCATCTCCTGACAGTACGTCACTTAACCACTCATGACATTATGACACTTATCCATCTCCTGATAGTACAACACTTATCCATCTCCTGATAGTACAACACTTACCCATCTCCTGACAGTAAGGCACTTACCCATCTCCTGACAGTATGACACTTAACCACTCATGACATTATGACACTTATCCATCTCCTGACAGTACGACACTTATCCATCTCCTGATAGTACGACACTTACCCATCTTCTGACAGTAAGGCACTTACCCATCTCCTGACAGTACGACACTTAACCTCTCATGACATTACAACACTTATCCATCTCCTGATAGTACTACACTTAGGTTCATAGGTAGGTACTAGGCTATTGGCCCTAGGGCCTATATAAGCCTAGCCAAACGGTACCCTGGCTTTTGCCACCCAAGAAAATTATTTTCCTATGCCACTGTCAAGCAGAGCCACAGAAGTGATCTCTGGGGTGAATTTCCTATTTCCCATCCACTCATCAAGATTTTTCTTGAAGAGTGCTATTGAGGAGCTCTGTTTGACATAGATGGGTAGTTTGTTCCAGAGTATGGGAAGTCTCTGGGACAGGAATCTATCCCTCCAGCATGTTCTGTTTATTGTGTTGACAAGGTTTAGGTCCCTAGAGCGTGTAGCTCAGAGGGATTAGGATTTCTTTAAGTGGAGCATGCCCAACAGCTCTGGGTTTGACATAGCTTTGTATGTTAGTCAAAGATCGCCTCTGAGTAGGCGATATGTGACGGAGTAAAGCTGGAGTTTTTTGACACAGTCTGTGTAGAGCATCTATTTGAGACCAGTAATCCTCTTTGTGAGGTATTTCTGCGGCCTTTCCAGTTCTTGTAGATGTCATGTGAGGAACATACCAAAAGGGGTGTTGTACTCTATAATGGGTCTAATCAGTGATGAGTAGAGAGGCACAATGACCTCTTTTTTCCTGGATGAATAACCTTTTGTGATGTGATGTGCCACATAGAAGGATTTCCTGACTACTGTGGTGATGTGATTATCAAAGGAGAGTCTACTGTCCACCTGTGTCCCAAGGTCTCTTATCACACTTTCAGTGTTAAGTAGACTACCACCTATGTGGTAGTTCATGGGTACAGAGTTTTTACCAAAAGGGATGACAATGCACTTTTTGGCACTGAGCTTGAGGCCATGGCTTTGACACCAGGCACCTGTCTCAGTGAGGCCCTTTTCTAGGATGTCCACATTATTAGGAGTTTTGATTATGGCTCCTAGTTTGCAGTCATCTGCGAACTTTGTTAGCCAAAGACCTTCTGCGTTAGCCTGTACTTCAGATAAGTAGATACTAAACAGGAGAGGACCCAGGACTGAACCCTGTGGTACTCCACTTGCCACTGGTCTGAAGTTGGATTTAGAGTCTGTTACTTTCAGTGTGGGTTCTGTCAGTGAGCCAGTTGGCAACCCATCTTGTAACATAGGGATTTATACCTAGTTTAGTGCATTTATCTGTAATTCCAGAGTGGGGGAAATAGGTTCATAGATTAGTACTAGGCTAACTGCCCTTGTAGGCCCTTTTAAGCCTAGCCAATTATCCTATCTGAGAATCAAGCCCTGCACCTTGTGTCTATAAGGTAAACACCTTAACCATTATGCCAACCTTCCACCCATCTCCTGATAGTATGACACTTACCCATCTCCTGACAGTATGACACTTATCCATCTCCTTATAGTACAACACATACCCATCTCCTGACAGTAAGGCACTTACCCATCTCCTAACAGTACGACACTTAACCACTCATAACATTATGACACTTATCCATCTCCTGATAGTACGACACTTACCCATCTCCTGACAGTATGGCACTTACCCATCTCCTGACATTAAGACACTTACCCACCTCATTACATTATTGCACTTACCCATCTTCTGATAGTACGGCATCTACTCATCTCCTGATAGTATGGCACCTTTTATGGTTATTGAAATAATTTTAAAAAGCAATAGATTAGGTAATATTAGGAATTATACTGAACAGGAAGAAAATAGATGGATTATTCGCATGCAGTCAGATAAAGGAAAAGGTCTAAATGACAGAACAACAATAAAGCCATTTTTGATTAATAGGCCATTGAAACATAAACCATGACTCTTTATTTTTATATATACTTTTATAGCATTTTAATGTTTATTGTCATATATTTATCAATATATATTTTACTATATGACATGAAATTAATAATTTCTTCGTTTTTATATATGATTTTAATGATATACATATTTTCTGATACTGTAGCTGCAGATACAATATTTGATTTTGATATTTATTTATATGCAATAATGATTTGTGAATGTCATTAATATCTAAGCATATATATTATGAATGGATATCTGCTGCTTTTATTATGAACTAGTTTGTTACTATTTTTATTCACACTAGTTCATTGTTTTTGAATATGTATTTGATTTATATATTGCTTTGAATATAATGCATATTTGAACGCTTTATGATACTAAATGATATGGGCTATCTAAGCATTTTTAGTAATGACATTTATAATATGGCTAGTATTTCTTTAAGGCGAATTTTTGGCACCAATTTATACTATTTAAATGCTGGCATAATGAATGATGACTGTTTGTCTGATGAAGGGTTTGTTGTAACCCGAAAGCTCTTACAAGAAGCTTCTGTTTTTATTTTGTGATGGAATAAAGAGTTTAACGATATAGCATTGGCGTGGTGACATTTGGCCGCATTGCAATTTCTAATATGAATTGAAGGTGGTTTTTAACATCGCTTTTACTGTGCTGATGTCCTGGATTTTAGCCCTTAAGCATTTAATGATACGCTGACACATTGTTTTTAACTTTGGATCTGAAGTGCTCAACGGCACACTGTTATCGTGGTGGAAGTTGGGTGTACTGCCATTTACATCAGAACTTAAGGTGACATTTAATTATTATGTATCTATCACACTGATACTTTGTTAAGTATCACATTTGCTGTGGTGGCGTCTTGAAGTTTTGTTACTGGATAGTATGGCATATACCCATGTCCTGACAGTATGACACTTACCCATCTTCTGACAGTATGGCATGTACCCATGTCCTGACAGTACAACACTTACCCATCTCCTGACAGTAAGGCACTTGCCTACCTCTTGACATTAAGACACTTACCCACCTCATGACATTACAACACTTACCCATCTTCTGATAATATGGCATGTACCCATCTCCTGACAACATGACACTTACCCACCTCATGACATTACAACACTTTACCCATCTCCTGAAAATATGACAATTACCCATCTCCTGATAGTATGGCACATACCCATCTCCTGACAGTACTACACTTACCCATCTCCTGACAGTAAGGTACTTACCCATCTCCTGACATTAAGCCACTTACCTACCTCATGACATTACAGCACTTACCCATCTTCTGATAGTATGGCACATACCCATCTCCTGACAGTACAACACTTACCCACCTCATGACATTATTACACTTACCCATCTTCTGATAGTATGGAATCTACTGATAGTATGGCACATACCCATCTCCTGACAGTACTACACTTACCCATCTCCTGACAGTAAGGCACTTACCCATCTCCTGACATTAAGACACTTACCCACCTCATGATATTATGACACTTACCCATCTTCTGATATTATGGCACATATCCATCTCCTGACAGGACAACACTTACCCACCTCATGACATTACGACACTTACCCATCTCCTGACAGTACGACACTTACCCACCTCGTGACATTACAACACTTACCCATCTCCTGACAATATGAAACTTAGCCATCCCCTGATAGTATGGCATGTACCAATCTCCTGACAGCATGACACTTACCCATCTCCTGCACGTAAGACACTTACCCATCTCCTGCAAGTAAGGCACTTACCCATCTCCTGACAGTAAGGCATTTACCCATCTCCTGACACTAAAGCACTTCCTCATCTCCTGACAATAAGGCACTTTCCCATCTCCTGACAGCATGACACTTACCCACCTCATGACATTACAACACTTACCCATCTCCTGATAGTATGGCACATACCCATCTCCTGACAGTACTACACTTACCCATCTCCTGACAGTAAGGCACTTACCCATCTCCTGACATTAAGCCACTTACCCACCTCATGACATTACAACACTTACCCATCTTCTGATAGTATGGCACATACCCATCTCCTGACAGTACAACACTTACCCATCTCCTGACAGTAAGGCACTTACCCATCTCCTGACATTAAGACACTTACACACCTCATGATATTACAACACTTACCCATCTTCTGATATTATGGCACATACCCATCTCCTGACAGTACAACACTTACCCACCTCATGACATTACAACACTTACCCATCTTCTGATAGTATGGCACATACCCATCTCCTGACAGTACAACACTTACCCATCTCCTGACAGTAAGGCACTTACCCATCTCCTGACATTAAGACACTTACACACCTCATGATATTACAACACTTACCCATCTTCTGATATTATGGCACATACCCATCTCCTGACATTAAGCCACTTACCTACCTCATGACATTACAGCACTTACCCATCTTCTGATAGTATGGCACATACCCATCTCCTGACAGTACAACACTTACCCACCTCATGACATTATTACACTTACCCATCTTCTGATAGTATGGAATCTACTGATAGTATGGCACATACCCATCTCCTGACAGTACTACACTTACCCATCTCCTGACAGTAAGGCACTTACCCATCTCCTGACATTAAGACACTTAACCACCTCATGATATTACGACACTTACCCATCTTCTGATATTATGGCACATATCCATCTCCTGACAGGACAACACTTACCCACCTCATGACATTACGACACTTACCCATCTCCTGACAGTACGACACTTACCCACCTCGTGACATTACAACACTTACCCATCTCCTGACAATATGAAACTTAGCCATCTCCTGATAGTATGGCATGTACCAATCTCCTGACAGCATGACACTTACCCATCTCCTGCACGTAAGACACTTACCCATCTCCTGCAAGTAAGGCACTTACCCATCTCCTGACAGTAAGGCATTTACCCATCTCCTGACACTAAAGCACTTCCTCATCTCCTGACAATAAGGCACTTTCCCATCTCCTGACAGCATGACACTTACCCACCTCATGACATTACAACACTTACCCATCTCCTGATAGTATGGCACATACCCATCTCCTGACAGTACTACACTTACCCATCTCCTGACAGTAAGGCACTTACCCATCTCCTGACATTAAGCCACTTACCCACCTCATGACATTACAACACTTACCCATCTTCTGATAGTATGGCACATACCCATCTCCTGACAGTACAACACTTACCCACCTCATGACATTACAACACTTACCCATCTTCTGATAGTATGGCACATACCCATCTCCTGACAGTACAACACTTACCCATCTCCTGACAGTAAGGCACTTACCCATCTCCTGACATTAAGCCACTTACCCACCTCATGACATTACAACACTTACCCATCTTCTGATAGTATGGCACATACCCATCTCCAAACAGTACAACACTTACCCATCTCCTGACAGTAAGGCACTTACCCATCTCCTGACATTAAGCCACTTACCCACCTCATGACATTACAACACTTACCCATCTTCTGATAGTGTAGCACATACCCATCTCCTGACAGTGCAACACTTACCCATCTCCTGACAGTAAGGCACTTACCCATCTCCTGACATTAAGACACTTACCCACCTCATGATATTACAACACTTACCCATCTTCTGATATTATGGCACATACCCATCTCCTGACAGTACAACACTTACCCACCTCATGACATTACGACACTTACCCATCTCCTGACAGTACGACACTTACCCACCTCATGACATTACAACACTTACCCATCTCCTGACAATATGAAACTTACCCATCTCCTGATAGTATGGCATGTACCAATCTCCTGACAGCATGACCCTTAACCATCTCCTGCAAGTAAGACACTTACCCATCTCCTGCAAGTAAGACTTTTACCCATTTCCTGACAGTAAGGCACTTACCCATCTCCTGACAGTAAGGCATTTACCCATCTCCTGACAGTAAGGGACTTCCCCATCTCCTGACAGCATGAGATTTCCCCATCTCTTAGAAGTAAAACACTTACCCATCTCCTGATAGTAAGGCACTTACCCATCTCCTGACATTAAGACACTTACCCACCTCATGACATTATGACACTTACCCATCTTCTGACAATATGGCATGTACCCATCTCCTGACAGCACAACACTTACCCATCTCCTGACAGCATGACACTTCCCCATCTCCTAGAAGTAAGACACTTACCCATCTACTGATAGTATGGCACATACCCATCTCCTGCCAGTAAGGCACTTACCCATCTCTTGACATTAAGACATGTACCCACCTCATAGGTTCATAGGTTCATAGGTTCATACTAGGCTATCTGCCCTAGGGCATTTATAAGCCTAGCCAGAGTGTGTTTGGCTTTCGCCACCCATTTTAAATTAATTTTGCTATGCCCTTTTTCGAGGTTAGTATACTGTGCCTCTGTCTAACAGTGACACAGAAGTGATACCCGGGGTAAACCTACGATCTCCCATCCACTCATCAAGATTCCTCTTGAAGAGAGTCAATGAGGGACTCTGTCTAACCTGGACTGGGATTTTATTCCAGAGTGAAGGGAGCCTCTGGGTTATGAATCTGTCCCTCCAACATGTCCTATTTATTTCAGTGCTGAGGTTCAAGTCTCTCGAGCACGTAGCTCTATGGGATTTGGATTTTCTGAGGTGCAGCATGTCCATTAATTCCGGGTTGGACATGGCTTTATACGTCAGGCACAGATCGCCTCTGAGCAGGCGGTATGCCACTGAGTAGAGCTGGAGTTTCTTTAACCGGGCAGCATATGGCATCTGTTTGAGCCCTTTGATCTTCTTGGTGAGGTACTTTTGGGGTCTTTCCAGTTGCTGCAGGTGTCTGGTAAGGTACATCCTAAAAGGGGCATTGTACTCAATTATGGGCCTGATGAGGGATGAGTAAAGAGGCACGATGACCTCCCCTGATCTAGATGTGAATCCCTACATGATTAGGTGGGCTATATAAAATGTTTTTCTAACCACTTTGGCCACGTGGTTGTCAAATGAGAGATTGCTATCAACTTGGGTCCCCAGGTGTACTTAATGGATTACCACCTATGTGGTACTTTGTGGGCACTTTGTTTTTGCCAAAGGGGATGACTATACACTTTTTGGCATTTAGCTTGAGGCCATGGCTCTGGCACCAGTTGTCTGTTTCTATGAGGCCCTTTTGGAGGATGCTTGTGTCAGCTGGAGAGTCGATTATGGCACCCAGTTTGCAGTCATCTGCGAACTTGGTCAGCCACAGTCCTTCCATGTTGGCCTGTACCTTCGAGAAATATATACCAAACAAGAGAGGTCCCAGGACTGAGACTTATGGGACACCACTTGTAACTGGTTTGGAGACCGACATGGCTTCAGCAATTCTAACCATGTGGGTTCTGTCCTTGAGCCAGTTTGCAACCCATCTAGTGACATAGGGGTTTATATTTAAGCTGGTGAGCTTATCATTAATGCCTGAGTGGGGTATTGTATCGAAGGCTTTTGCGAGGTCCAGGTTGGCTGTGTGGGCCACCTTCCCCTCGTCAATGGCCTTGGTGACTGTTTCAAATAAATCAACCAGGTTTAAGAGGCAGGATCTGCCCTTAACAAAGCCGAACTGGGTAGGATCCAGTGTCTGTAGGTCCCCAATATCTTTATTTATGAGGTCCATGATGATCCTTTCCATAGCTTTGCAGACCAAGCTAGTCAGGCTTATGGGGCGATAGTTTCCAGGATCCGTTGAGGCACCACCTTTGTGGAGAGGGACCACTGTTGCTGTACGCCACTCCTTGGGTACATATCCTGTAGTAAGGCTGAGATTGAACAGTAGTTTTATGTATGAGTTTAGCTCTTCTTGGAGTTCATGTAGGATGCAGCCCGGGACACCATCTGGTCCCATTGATGCTGTGTTTTTTGCTTTGGAGAGGGCAGCTCTTACCTGAGCATCTGAGATGTCAGGGGGGCAGCACTCTGCTGGGATAGATATTTGCCCTTTTGGTGGGGAGGGGGGAGTTTGCGCTGAACCTGCCAGCTAGGATGTTGGCAATGTCTGTGGGTTCGGTGTATTTTTTGTCATTTTGGACTAATTCTGAGCATATCTGGGAATTCCCACCCAGGCTCGTAACATAACTAAAGAAAGCCTTGTGATTATCCTTAGTGTCCTGTGCAAATTTTCTCTCGAAGCTGGCCTTAGACGATTTTATGAGTGCCCGTAGTTTTTTGCTAATACTGATCAGAGATGCCTTCCCTTTTTGGGATTTTGCTCTATCATGTAGTAGCTTCCTCCTTCTATTGTATAGTTTGTTTATGGCTGGGGTCCACCAGACAGGACGTCTGCCTTTGGAGGATTGGGTCTTGGTTTTATTTGGGATTGCATGATCCATGCATTCCTGAAGGTGTTCATAGAATGCATTTATAAAGGATTCTGCGGTCTGGGACGTATTTTCCACAGGCCCGGGGGCTTTGAAGGATTCCACCTCAGTTTTGAGGAGTGAGAAATTTGCTTTAGAGAAGTTTTTCACTGTGGTTTTCAGGGCAGGGGGTGGAGTCGGGATGTGAATATCCAGTGAGATTAGTTTATGGTCTGATCTTACCAGTGAGGGATACACTTCTGGTCTGGAGCATAGAGTCCCCATGTTGGTGATGATCAGGTCCAGTCTGTTTTCCCCTCTTGTGGGAGTGGTAACAAGTTGTTCCATAGCATTTGAGTTTATAAATTCTAGGAAACTTTGGGCTAGGGTGTTGGAGCTAGAGTAATGCTCCCAGTCTATGTTTGGGTAGTTGAAGTCGCCCAATATAATGGTGTTTGGAGAGACCTTCATATTTTCCAGTGTTCTCAGGAAGGCCGAGTGGGGTTCCTGGGTTTGGGAGGGTGGTCTGTAGCAGGCTATAAACTGGAAGGCAGTTTTACCCACTGTTAGTTGCACATGGATAGTCTCTGATGCTTCGTGCTATGCCACCAACCTGGAGGTGTGGGTATCTTTGAAGAATATTGATACTCCCTGACCCACCTCATGTGGTCCTTCATGACATTATGACATTTACCCATCTTCTGACAGTAAGGCATTTACCCATATCCTGACACCACAACACTTACCCATCTCCTGTCAGTATGACACTTACCCATCTCCTTGGTAAGTATTGTCCATTTGTAGAGTATCGGGGGTGTAAGGACAGCTGTGCTTGCTTCTTTGATTGTATTCATACTTCTTGACTCTTTTTTTTTTTTAAATATATTGGCTGTGAATGCTTAATTTATATGTGCTCTCCTTCCAGCACTCAGTAGGGGTTACATCCACATTATATTTATTAAGTTATGTTCTCTCTGTGCAATAATTCTTTATCACATATTTATTTAACAATTAAATTGTTGAGAGATGGATGAGCTCATGAAACAGGATCTCCTAGAAATATAAAACAGAATACATTTCTTGTTCCATGGCAGGCGGATAGCCCTTAATGTTTTCCAAAAATCTATTGATTTTATAAGTATTGCTGTACTTTGTTCAATTACAGTACTGAACTGTACTTTATCATTGACATTTATTATTAACCTCAGGTCGGCTTCTCTCTGCATGTGTTTATACAGTTTGCTGTGATCCCACAGGTATGCATTGCTGAGTTATGTATGCACCTGCTTGTTTGTAGCTTCTGTTGCTCATTCATAAATATATACCATGTGGTTTTATGAACCACTTGGACTGAGTTGTGGCTGGAAAGTGTTTTAAGACCAGCACTCTTACCAAGTTAACATGAGAAAATAAATAAGTAAACAAACTAACAAATAAATAAATTAATTAATCTTTTCATTAGCCCCGACAGTCATACCATATTCATATTTATATTTAAGAAAAGCAGACTAAACGAAGTGATGTTAACAAACCTGAAATCATAGGCACCTTTTGTAAGTGTGCAGTGTTTTGTTATGTTCGTAACTCTCAGATTTTGTTACCTGGCACTAAAAGTACTGCAAAATGAACTGTTGTGATTTTTTTTCTACTATCATGATTATTGTGGTCTGATAGGTTTTATGTGTTAAGCGCCTGAGAACAATTTATTTGGTACTGTTCAGGTATAACAATACAGGGGGAATATATGAACCTGGAAGGACTGATTATCATAACAAAGAAAAATGTAATTTAGGGCAGTTACTTCTTTAAGCCTGTAATTTGTAAAAGTAATGTAAGAGAATAGAAATGTAGGCAAATGGTATGTTGTTAAGCATTGTAAGACGTATTAATTCTACAGAATTTAGTGTTTGTTCTTTTGTGTAGATCTTTTTGCTGTGCCCATACTATACTGGGTCCAGTTCTACAAGCCCAGGCTATCAACAGATGTTAATTTGATAGAAGAGAGCATAAAAGATATTGATATAAGTGGTGACAAATGTTTAACAACACAAATATGAGGACAGAATGGTTAAAGCTAGCAGCTATTATAGGAACAGAGGATACTGATATGAATATATGAGGCGGTGAGAGAGAGTGAACTGTAGACAGGACAATCTACAGTGGAAAGAAAGAGATGATAGTGGTAACAACAACTGCAAGCAGATATTAAGAGGTATTTATTTACAGAGAGGGAGGTAGATGGGTGGATCCTTGTAGCTGACAATCAGAATGAGTGGAGGACTGTAAAACTACAGATTCATGTAAGGCAGCTTGGGGTAATGAATATAATGGAGGAGAAAGAAAAGATCAACTGGGTAATACCCCTCTGCCCAATAAAATGGGCTGGGATCAGGAGCTTTTGATATGGCAGTTTTCATATACTGAGATACAGCCCTATCTCACAAAAAGAGAAAATACAAAAAAAAAAAATAAGAGGAAAGGCAAACTTTTCACAAAGTGCTCTTTGCTGTTTGAATCAGCAATATATCCCTGACCATCCCTGATCTGCATCGCTGAACACCATTCACTCGCTTTGTTATGTACAGTTTGTTCTGAACGGTTTAGTTTCTGCATTCATTTTATAAAATGTCGTACTGCAAGTAAAACTATCTCTGGCTGATAGGATATATTTCAAGTGTAAAAAACAGTCATTGTTAACCTAGCTTGCTTTAAAACTTCTTTAGCTGAAATGAGATATGTATTAGCCCATGGCACTTGACAAATTAGATACATTAAGCTGAGCTCACTTACCTTCAGAATCTGTGGCTATTTCTCTCAGCAAGTACATTTTTCTCTCTGACAAGATGCATTACCCTACAGATGGACATGTCACATTTTCTAGGTCAGCTATACCGCAAAGCATTTGATTGTGGTGGACAAAAGGTGAACTAATACTTTATAACCAAACAGAGTTGTCAGGAGGTACAAAACTTGCTTGCAAGGAATATTTCCTTCTTTGCTACAGGAAAATGAGTACTCTGACAAGAGTTGTGCTGTCACTTGGCACTGGAAATAAAGTCATTAATACTCTTGTTTTTTCTGTGTCTGTGTCTTAGAGGTTCAGTTCAGTAATTAGAAAAGTTCAGGGCCAAAACATTGCAGAATGTAAGTTTTGTATTCATTGTTGTTTCTCTTCAATGATCCTGTTGTGTGAAGGTTTTACCTAAGTCAGGATTGTATCACAATGACTGATATTTCAACACACAGAGTAATCACTATCATCAGTGTATGTCATTAGAAGCCTATGTGTCCTGTCCTCCTCGGACACATATGATGTTATGTCCATTTCACTATGCAGTGACAGAGCAAGTCCGGTATTCCAGCAACATCAGTTTGTGGCTAATCTTTTTTTAAAAATTACTTCAAAGTAATACCGTTATAACCCTTGCAGATGAATACATTTGATGATATAATCTATTTTACATTTTTGTGAAATGAAAACAAAGGAGGCATTGTATTATTTCATGTCTCCTGATTCAGCATGTGTGATTAAAAGTTTATTTATGAGTGTCCTGGACTTGTTCAGTCCCTGAGCTCCTCAGAGTTGGGCGACCAGCTCCTGCTCAGCTGTATTCATCTGTGCAATCCAAGGAATCTGTTGCATTCTGTAACCATAAGTACAATTTTATACTGTATTTTTCACTTTTAAATTGCATTTTTGCTATATTGCCGATTTGTTAAAGCTATTCTTACTGATTTGTTGCACGTTTTGTCTGCTGTAGCATAGACTAGATTCAGACCTGCTGAATCTGGTTCTGTTTGTTAAACTGAGCACTAAACTAGGCTATCTTTTGTTGCAGAGGGCCCCCGTGCACCCTTTTGATAGGAGAGTGCAGTTATGACTCGTCTGATTGAAGGTTGCTGGCACAGGGCTCAGTTTTGAGCTTTTTATTGGTTAAATTGTTTAATTCAATTTGCTCACTGTTGCTACATAAGCCCCAAGTTTGCGTGGGTTTGCATTTGTTTTAACACAGCTCCACAGAGTTAGGAGACTAGCCACTGCACTGCTGTATTCTTCTGTTTATGCATAGTGCACCTTCATACACCATTGCACACTACCATGCTGTGGGGATAACTATTGGCGGTTATGGATGCAAAACCTTCAGTAGATAAATTTTCCCTTTGTAGCTGCCCATGATCCAGCCGTGAAATTCTTAAATTGTGCTTAGCTGCTCGGAGAACACCTCAGCTGCACTTTTGCCCCTTAAACAATCCCAAAACCTACAGTAGTCTCGTACCTTTAGAGAACCCCCCACTAGTATAGATCCTTTATAGAGCACCCCATTAGTATAGACCCTGTTTAGAGCACCCAGTTATACAACACCTCTCCATTTTATCTCCCCATGGTGAAAACAGGATTTAACCTAGCATTATGGATGGTCTGTTTCTCCTTCACTTCTCCTACCAGCCTGATTAACATGGGTATCCTGAGGCAGTGTAGCAACTGCCTCAAGTACACCGACAACCCTCTACTCCTATATCACCCAAGTACAATATGTGAGAGATGCATCTAAACTAAGAATCTGGAATCTTTGCTCTCTCATACACTGAACAGTAACACTGAACGAGTTGTCATCTCACATACCACACCTCCTATGCAAACCATGCAGTCAACACATAAACCATCATATGTGGAGGTACTCAGCAGAAACCTACCTAAACACCAGATACCTTCCAAACACAAACATGCTACACCTAATACAGCACCTACAGCACTCAATACCCATAAAAACAGAAGCACCAGTGTTTCACCAAGTGAAACCTTAAGGCAAAGTACATCTAAACCAAACTTTTAGTCATAGGCGGCTCCATTGCAAGACACACATGTCCCACTCACCAGGCTGGACATGGAGAAGGTTATAGTCAGCTGCCTATCGGGTGCCAGGATCCATTAGATCACAGATGCACTCAAGTTTCTCAACAACAAGTACCGTTATGACTCCATCATACTTCATGTTGGCGTGAATCACTTGAGACGTACCTTATTGGACTATATGAAGAGAGACATGATTGAGCTCTACAAATATGTGTCCAGGGAGGTATGTCCCTAGCCTTGAGCAGCATTCTACCTTCACCTAGGATGATACCATAATATAAACAAAAAATGATTGACTTCAACAATTGGCTTAATTTCAGGTGTCATTCTAAAGGGATCCAGTTATAGCAAAGGATAACCATAAAGCATTCTACAGCTATATCCATAACCAAAAAGGTAGGACACAGATGTGTACTGAACTAGCTGTGGATGACATCACACACACTGATCATGTGAAAATAACTAACATATTAGCCAACAGGTTTGGCAAAAATGTCACCCCCCCCCGTCCCCCCTAACATTCCACAAAACATTCTCTCTACATCTGCCCCACCTTGCATCTCCAAAGAGCAAGTCATTAATGCTCTCACCAAGGCTAAAAACACAGACTCTACAGGACTGGATGGAATCCCAGGTTGCATTTTAAATAATCTAAAACATGAGTTAGCAACTCCATTAGGTACTGTCTTCAACCCCAGTTTGAGTACTGGTTTTGTCCCTGCTGAATGGAAAACAGTAACCATCAACCCCCTTCATAAAGGGGGTACAGCAACAGACCCTGGGAACTACAAACCCATAAGCTTAACCAGCCTCATCTGTAAGGCCATAGAACAAATCATCATGGACCTTATAAATAAGGATACAGATGATCTTCAAATCCTTGATCCAACACAGTTTGGTTTTGTCAAAGGCAGGTCATGCCTGCTAAACCTGGTGGACTTCTTTGAAAATGTCACCAGAGCCATAGACGAAGGCAAATCTGTGCATACCTCGTACCTTGACTTAGCCAAGGCGTTCAACACAATCCCACATTCGGGCATCATTGATAAACTCTCCCAGTTGAATATCATCACCTGTGTTGCTAACTGGCTCACTGACACATCACACTTAGTCAAGGCTGGGGACTTTACCTCAACTAGCAGGCCTTTCATCAGTGGGGTTCCACAGGGGTCACTGCTGAGCCCCCTATTGTTTGGAATATACTTCTCAGACGTTCAGGTCAAAACAGAGGGGCTGTAGCTGACTAAGTTTACTGATGACTGCAAATTAGGTGCAATCACTGAATCCACAAACAATATCAATATACTTCAAGAGGGACTTACACAAACTGATGATTGGTGCCAAAGCCGTAGACTCAAACTCAGTGCTAAAAAATGCATTATCATCCCCTTCAGTAAAACAATATCCCTGCAGACTATCATATACTTAATAATACCCTAAGTAACAACTCAATAGTGAGAGACTTGGGAATGCAAGTTGACTGTAGTCTAAATTTTGAACACCATGTGTCTATTCGTGTAAGGAAGGCATTCTACATTGCACACCTCATTAGCAAAGGCATTGCCTCAAGAGTGAAAGAGGTCAACACCCCTGTACTTGACTGTCTTCAGGCCAATAATTGAGTAAAATGCTCCCTTTGCTATGTACCTTACCAGGCACCTGCAGCAATTTAAGAGACCTCAGAGATTTCTAATGAAGAAAATTCAGAGTCTCTAGCACATGTGCACAGGCAACTTAGAGGAGACTTGCACCTGGTCTACAGAGCAATCTCAGATCCAAACCTAATGAAAATCCTGCAGAAATGGGACAAGGGTCACCCAGTCCAGGAACCGTGACCTGGCCTGCGACATAAATAGGACCTGCTGGACAGACAGATATGTCTCTCAGAGGTTGTCACCCCTCTGGAACAGGGTACCAATTCACATCAAAAAAGCCCTTTGATGACCCTGTTTAAGTGTAGCATGTATGACTGGATGGGAAACTGTAAATTCCTGCTGGGGATTTCACCTATGACCCTCCTAGATATGGGCAGTCATTGCTAACTAAGATCTCAAATTTAGGGAAGATCCTTTATATTGGTTTTCTGTAGTATTATATTGGGTACATATGCCTAGGCTTATAAAGACATTCAGTCAATAGCCCAATAACCACCTATGAACTTATGAACATATACATTTCCTATTTTCAAGCCTGGACTATTTTTCATAGCTGTTATGTCATCTGAAGTTCACTACAATGCACTTTTTGCACCTTTGAGAAACCCACATATTTGATCTGAATTATCTCAGAGTTGTTCATGGTTTTAGAGTTATGTAAGCTATGGGTAGGTAGAATATGTAGCAGGCATGATGCCTGGGTATGAGAACGTCTGCCATCTTGGTGTTATAAACTTTTCATAGTTTTTGTCCCTGTGTCTGCCACAAATCAAGCCTCTCCAGCTCCAGAGGGGTAATAATTCTGATGACAATAGAGGTTGCTTGCGCCCTTGCAAGCATCCCACTCAGTATCACATTTTTCTTTTATATCCTAGCTCCTTTTCTTGAGTGGGGGTTATGTGACACGTCACCACAGGATGCAACTATGACTTTTTTTGTATGCTTCTTCCCCGGTAGAGGAAGGTTATTCCATTCAAAATTTGGTGAGCAGAGCACATCCCAGGACTACCCCTAAACATTGTTGCCCTTCCACCAAGGGACTACAGAATAGGATAGCCCTATTCTAGCTCGTCTGAGAATAAGCATGTCCATCCGCCCCACTCCAGCACCAGCAGGTGTCCATACTTCTATCCAAACCCAAGTCCACTGGGCTGTAGTCAGGGCTTTGTCCCTCTCTGCCAACAGAGCTGGCTTGGTAGTGGTATACTTAAGAAGAAAAAACAATGTTGAACATGGAAGACTTCAAAGCTGTCATACCAAAACACTCACCCTGTGGTATTGAAAGGTTTGCTGACAGTTTCATTGCAACTGCACTTAAAGTAAACCCAAGTTGAATTTGCTTTGTATTTTCTTGTACCCAATTTATACTTAATGCAAAGCAGCCAGATACCACATACTTGTTTACTGTACCTTTACATACCCCATACTCCCTTCTTTTTGAATCTGATCACAGTTTATCTAAGGATCCAGGCAATCCAGTTACATCTCTGGAAAAGAGAGTTTACAAGCTCAGAATTGCAGCAGCCCATCTTGTTTAATAGACAGTTGCTCAGATCCTTTGCCTAAGTCATTCCTCTTTATTCCAGCATGAGTGCATCCACGCACTCTGTCCTGGGATTACTCTCAAGCATTTCAAAGCTAACTGCAGGAGTGTAGCTATTCACCTAGATGGCACGAGCAATCAGGACCTGCCGCTTTTCCCCTAATACTTCATGCATATTAATCCATTATATGTGCTCACATTGATCACTGCTGGAATCTTGTCAACAAAAATGTTTTTCTTTCCTGGCCAGTGAAAGAAATCCTATCTCTGCAGATGGCTCCTTACTGTAATTTCAAGCAAATAAATTTGAGACCAAAAATTGTTAAAAAAAACAAACGTTTGCAGAAGGAAATCTGTGTATATAAAACATTGTATATACCAAAATTTACCATTCTCCTTAAATCATTTTTTTCACCTTTCCACCCCATGATGTGACAACGTGCATTCTATCCTTAAGCCATTTGGCTATTCTTCTTATTATGCAGGGATTTATACTTAAGGCCAATAGGCCATCAAACTATAAACAATTCCATCATGTGGTATAGTATCAGGCTCCTTTTCCAGATCGAGGAAGGCAGCATGGACAGTTAAGTACTGTCAACTGCCCTCAGTGACCCACTCAAAGAAACTGACATGATTCAACAGACAGGATATACCTTTGCAAAGCCAGTTTATAATGGATCAAGATCACCCAGATTATTGATGTCATGATTTATGAGGTCTGTGATGATGCCCTCCATGGCTTTACAGAAAAAATACATATGACTGATCTATCTATAGTTCCTGGAGGTTGTGCAGTGTTGATTTTGGCCCATGAAGGGTGGATTCTTGGTCACTGAGTGTACTTTAAGACTGCTTTCCTTAGTGATAATAGAGGGGGGTGACTTGGGGATGATTTGTCAGAGGATGGTATTTTCAGGGGAGAAATTTGCAATTAACTTGCTAGCTAATATGTTTATAATGTCTTATGGATTTGAATGGGAGGCTCCTTTATGGAAAAATTCAGAGCAGTGTTAAGGACTTGAAGTTATCCTTTGATTCAGTTGCTAGTCTTAATTTACTTGATGTTTTGATGGTCCTTCTAGTTGCCTTCAGTTTCTTAGTGAGGTTGTTAATACCATTCTGATACTGTGGGATCCTGGCCTGGGTAAATTTAGAGATTTATACATTTGCAACAGGTTTGCCTTTTTGAAGTCTCTAATGGTGGTGGCATTGGTTACTTAGACAATGGAAGCTTTGAGGATAAAGTTTACCAGATTATGGTCAGATATTTCTAATGAAGGACTGACCATGGTGGGGCGGGGGCAGATGGAGTTCAAGCTTGCGAGTACTAAGCTAAGAAAGTTTACACCCCTGGTGGGTATGAGAGCAATCTGATCCAGGGGCATTTTTGTTTACCCAGTCTAAGAATCACTGGGCATGCGCAATGTCGGAAGAGTAGGTGCTCCAGACAATGGAAGGATACTTGAAGGAATCAATGAGTAAAATGCCATTGCTTATATGGCTATCCTCTAAGAATGTTCGGAATTTATTTAGCTCACCTGGAGCCATGGATTGTGATCAATAGCAAGCTATGAGTTGGACATTTGATTTCTTTAAGGTGAGCTAAAAAACTTCATAGCTCTCAAATGTCCATATTTTCACAGAATGTCCAGATGATTTTTGTCACAAATGTTTGGTCTGTTCCTCATAAAACTTGAGATTTTCTGGCAAATTAATGAGTATTGAATTCACTAAATAATGGCAATTATTTAAATTTCAGACTTCATCTCCTTCAGAAAATGCATGGTAATATAAAACCTTTTATTCTAGAAACTTTCTAAGTTTACATGAGCAATATTTAAAATTTGCACCCATTTTTGGATCTTTGTCCCCCCATCAATTTTGTCTTTGTCCAGATTTCTTGTGCTATGAGGTTGGGAGGTATGAATAAACTCATGGAGGGGCAGCCTCCAGTAACTGTTATGTAGGGATATTAACCCTAATGAACATAGAAACTCCACCTTGAGTAATTACATTAATTGCATCTAATATTGAGAATCTTAAATCAATGTTGATTGTCAGAATAAAATATATTTTTTTCAGCCTGGTGACCTCTTATGAAATTATCTCAGAAGCCTTGAACTTGAGTTTACCTGTGCAGTCTCTCTGGATTTGGTTAAAGTTTTAGACAGTACCCCAAATAGGGGTGCAGTCTATCTGAGTTTAGTTAAAGTTTTAGACAGTACCCCATATATGGGTATTGTAAATGTACTGATATTGTGACGGCCAGTCTTTATGTCATAGAGTGTATCACAAATTAGCTTATGGGGTAGACTCTAAAAGTACTCCTGTATGGCAAAATGTAATGTGTGAAGGATGTGTTAAACAATATGCCCCAAAGATTGTTTTGGGCCTGTAGTTCATCCATTCTTCAGTGCCTGTTTTATCATATTCACATTACAGAGAACTGGATAGCAATGGGTGCAAAGGCAGAAAATCAGTCTTGGGCAGAATGCCATTCCATTACAGGATGCATGGGCACATACACACACACACACACACACACACACACACACACACACACACACACACACACACACACACACACACCACACCATATATACAAAGAAACACATACTCATGTGCGTGCACACATAAATGAACACACATATATGTACGAGCGCCCAAACACCACATATATAAACAGACACACACACACACACACACACACACACACACACACACACACACACACACACACACTACATACACAAACACACACATTCCCAGCATTTACATATGTGTGTGTCTGTAACATGCGTTTTTCTGTATGTCTATGCATGTGGTACATTTGCATGTGCATGTGTGTGTGTCTCTCTCTTTCTCTCTGTTCCTTTGTGTCTTTATGTGTATGGCACATGTACACATATGTGTGCGTGCATAGGTATAGGTACATGACCATTAGTGTGTGTGTGTGTGTGTGTGTGTGTGTGTGTGTGTGTGTGTGTGTGTGTGTGTGTGTGTGTGTGCGTGTGCGTGTGCGTGTGTGTGTGTGT
The DNA here is from genome assembly GCF_019279795.1 of Protopterus annectens. Classification (NCBI taxonomy): domain Eukaryota; kingdom Metazoa; phylum Chordata; order Ceratodontiformes; family Protopteridae; genus Protopterus; species Protopterus annectens. The sequence continues at coordinate 1,132,260,502 of NC_056745.1, forward strand.
GTGTGTGTGTGTGTGTGTCTGTGTGTTTCTGCATGAGTTTAATAACATGTCTACCACCCTGTAAAAACAGTGATTCAATTATTATTTGAACTGTGTGTTTCTGAAATTAAATAATATCAAAACTTCAACATTTGCTCAGGGTTATAAATTCTGAATCATGGTGATGAGTTCTTGTGAATACCTAGAATAGCAATAACATTTGAAAATTTTATTTTCGTGTACTAATTATAAATTAACATTTAATGTTAAAAAAGTACAAGTGTTGTATTGAGAGGAACTTTCAGCCCGATCCATCTAGCGAGATTTTAAAAGACATTGAATGATATGTTAATCACAACTTTTTTTTGTCACAGTGCACCTGAGGTAGCTATGAAATCATGCAGTATTGTCAACCTTATATTCTGTGCCAATCTGAGTAGGTAATCTGCAGCATTTTTCTGCTGGTCTTTAAAAGCTTGGCTGGACTTATTACTGAGTAAAATGGTGCATTTTCTACTAAACTGACAAAGCATGTTGCAGAATATTTAAAGGTGTTTACAGTGATTATACCAAGTGCAGGCAAAATACCTTGACTATGCTGCAAGGTTCATTTTCTTTGCTACATTCAGTTTATTATAGTTTTCTTTAGGACAGGTTTCACTTTTATATTTAGTGCCATTCAAGGCACCTTAGTGGCTGTTCCACTGAGTTCCAAGTTGTATGTAGTATTGCATACACCATATTTATGAGGTTTTTGTTTAAACTAAGTTTGACTAATGCTATTAAAACAGATAGGATGCTTGTGCAGAGCTATCCCAGAGTGTGGAATCTTTTTTCTATTATGTGCTGTGGAATGTAACTCAATGAAACAATTTAAAAGTAATTTTGGTCTATATACTGGGGTTCTGAAATACATCACAAACTCCTTGGTCTCCTCTGAAAATAGATAACATAGTGAGATGAACACAGATGAGAAACATAGATAAAGTTATCTGTGGTAAAGCAGTGACCCACATGGACCATTTCCAAGTTCAGACTAGCAGCATTGCGTGGTTAAGTGGCTTGCTTGGAATCACGCTGCAAGCAAATGGAAGCTGAGAAAATCAAACTCTGAACTGCAGGAATACACTCATTAACAGCCCATTCTAACAGCTAGAACATAAATGAACATGGGTTGTGAGGGTCTTGAAGACCTGAAGTCACATACGGTCAATTAACCAATTAAGTATTCAGATAGAAGTGTCTGGAATCTGCTATAACTTTTAATTTATTTTTAAATTTAATGTGACTCTCATATGTAGCAAAAAATCAGCAGGAGGGCAGCCTAAAAGGCCAACTTTGAGTTAATACCTGGGCACATCTGTCATAACAGAAGTTTATTTTATTTTATTATTTATTTTATTTTACATTTGTTGACCGGGAATGTGTGACTGAGCCAAAGCCCTTTTTCAGCGGCGGCCTGGGGAGAGAAGCTCCAGGCATATAATATAGGACAATTTAACAATAGTATTTAGACATTCAATATTAGAGAAAGAAAGTAATCCAGGAATTCTTTGGTTTACAATAATCATTACATTTCAATAATTAGAGAAAAAGAAATAGAACAATTATTTAGGTATTCAATCATCTTTACAATAGTTATCAAGTTATATCATATGTAAGCTTAACTGGGCATCATACAGTTTAGTAGTGGGGTCGGACTGATAGTAAAGGAAAGTGGGCTGAGTTAGGATCTAATTTGGTTACTTTGAAGCTAAGAAGGAAGAATTTTGATCAGGGAGGGTGCGAGCAGAGGCAGGTCCAGTGTTTTTTAAAAGTAATCTTTAGTGGCTATTTTAAATTTTTGAGGGGTTTGTCAGATTCCTTATTTCTAGAGGGAGTTTGTTCCATGCAATAGAGGGGTGATAACTATATAAGTTGCTGCCAGTTTTAGTTTTTGGTTTGTAAACATTTAGTAAGTCTTGAGTTGTGCTTCTGAGTTGTCTGGAAGGAGAGTAATGTGAGATGAGAGATGATAGAGCTGGGCAGAAAGATGGTTGATATAGAATGGAGTGGATCATTTGTAGTTGGGATTGGAGTAGCAGGTGTGGTAGTTCAAGCTAGTTTAGGAATTTAAGGGAGAGACAATGATGAGATTCATATGAGTGTTGAGGTGTGAATCTAGCTACCTTGTGATAGGTTGTTTCAAGCTTGGAAAGTAGAGAAGAGTTTAGATTAGTAAGTCTTTGGGAGCAGTAAGTTAGACAAGGAAGAAGATAGGCATGAGTTAGAGTATGTCTAGCTTCAGTGGTGAGGAATCTGCTATTTCTGTACAGAAGTCCTAGCTTCTGGTGGGTTTTCCTGATGCAATTGTTAATATGTAGATCAAATTTTAGTTAGTCATCTATGGTGATGCCAAGTAATTTTGTGTTGGCATTGACTTCAATAAGAGTAGTGTTTAACAATGTAATGCTAAATGAAGATTTGATGTGGTTAACAGATTTAGGGAGAAAGAGAAGCAGTTTAGTTTTTTTATGGTTGAGGATGAGCTGATGTTTTTTGAGCCATGTTTCGACAGAGTTGAAGGATGTCTGGGTAATAGATAGGAGTTCAGAGAGAGAGTTTGCAATAGTGATGACTGTCGATTCATCTGCATATTGGACAACGGTAGACTGGGGCAAGAGGAGTAGAGTGAGTTGGTAAAGATATTAAACAGTAGAGGTCCAAGTATGGATCCTTGGAGAACTCCAGTTTTTACTTGTGGGGTGGTAGAAAGTGCTGTCTGTCAGTGAGATAGCTGGAGAACCATGTATCAGGAGTGAAGTAAAGGTCAGTGAATTTGTTAAGTAATAGGGAGTGTGAGACAGTGTCAAAGGCCTTAGAGAGGTCAAGGAATAGGTAGGATATGAGTTTATGATTGTCTTTGGCTAAAGAAATAGTATTGAGAAAGGATAGGAGAGCAGTGGTGGTACTATGCTTAGGACAGAAACTGTGCTGGGTTGGAGTGAGAAGTTTTTCTTGTAGGAGATGATGCATTGCTTGTTTGTGTATACATTTCTCAAGTATTTTTGAGAGAGGAGAGAGTATAGCAATAGGTATGAAATTAGATATATCTGAGGAGTTGCCTTCCTTGTGAATTGAAAGAGTATAGAACTGTTTCCAGATAGTTGGAACTTTAGATTCAGAGATGGAGCGGTTGATAAAGATAGATACAGGCACAGCCAGGGAATGTGCAGGAGTCCGGAGAAAGTATGAAGGAATATGATCAGCTGATTCTGAGCATGGTTTAAATTTAGACAATAGAGCTTTAATATAGGTGGTAGGAACATGTTTGACAGAGAAGGAGTTTGTTGGGTCAGCATTTGGGAGTGGTTCAGGAGGTTAGAGGAGTTGCAGTTAGAGGGGGTACTGTTAAATAGTTTAGAAATAGATTCAATAAAGTAAGTGTTAAAAGTATTGGCAGTCTATACTGGGGAGTCATCAAGACATGGGTTTGGTGAGGTTGGGTTGCCAGGGTGTAGTATCTGGTTAATAGCATTCCAAAATTTTTTGGGGTCTGATTTTAATGTTGTTGGGGGTTTATAGTAGAAGCTTTTTTGTCATTGTTATTGACTTTTTTGTTTGATTGCAAAGTTTGTTGCACTTTTGCAAATCAGCGGGAAGCTTGGATTGTATCCATATTGTCCAAGCCCTGTCTCTGTTTTTCATAAGGGAGCGGGTAGTTTTAGATAACCAAGGAGAAATTTTACCTTTTATTCAACTTTTTCTAAGTGGGACAAGGGAGTTTAAAATGGTAAGGAAAGTTGAGTTAAAGGCATTAAGTTAAGTTAAATTTAATTCCTTCAGTCTTGACTTGCAAACTGTGACTGTGAGCAAGTCTCTTTGAGACAGTTCTGTTTGGTTGTCCTTGAAAAGAACCAGTTTGGGTCAGCAGGATTACCTGGTTAGCAAATGAATGACAAGAAGTAAAGCTTATCAAAAGTTAGTAAGCAGAAAAGTGCACTAAACACAATTTTATCTTCCCTTAATTATTTACGTTAGCATCAGCAAGCAATATAAGTGAAAATTTGCACTAAGAGGTCACCTTATTTAAGTAAACTTTTAACTATTGATGTGTTTGTTTTAATATTGGCCAGCAATAAAAGTAAAAAATTGAAATGATAATGTGCACTATTTTTTTTTGCCCACCTGCGTTGCTTATCTATTGATGGTCAGTTGCAAATGTTTAACCTTTAAAACATATCTCCATGATGGTATACCATTGAAGTAACATTAATATTTCCTAGCTTGTTTGTTCAGCAGCATCTATTCTAATTTGTAATGTGCCAGGCAATTGTCTAAGCCAATGTCCCACTGACCTTCCTTCTAACCACAGTCCTTGATCCAAACCTAGATATCAGAAAAGTATTTTGGGCTTCCACCAGCACATTATAAATGTTAACCATATAGATCTCCAGCACAAACAGTTACACACACACACAGAACACATAGACATATGCACACAAACACCCACACACACACACAGACACAAATGAAATAATCAGTATATGGATTAGTGAATTATTATTTTACTGCTGAGATGCAACAATATATATTAATTGACTCATCATTCTACACTTACCATCTTCCCACATAAAGGCCAGTAGAACAGAAAATGACTTAAGCACACAACATTTCTACACTTGCTGGACTGGCATCACCATTTGAGAAATGCTGGCCCATAATAATCTACCTGTTTTGTCCCCTTCACCATTTCCTGCCCATACCTAATTAGACAGTCCGTGTTCTTACCTAATCATTCTGACAACTCCTCTTTACTCAAAAACAGGGACAAAGCTAAAAAATAATGTGATACAAAGATGCAAAATCAGGAACGATTTTTAAATATCCCTCAAAATCACTTCAAACATTAATAGAGCAATGGGTTTTGCATCAACATGCATTTTCTGTGCAAAACAAAGAAAATGTTAATCATTTTATGAGGGAAATGGCAAAAATATGAGTGAAACTCAGGGACAGCTGTGAGCTATGACTTTTTGACTGATTGTTTTCCTTTCCTTGCTGTTCCCCTTTTTCCACTGTTCCCTTTTTTCATTCACTACTGTTCACAGGCACAGCTCAGCCTGGTGCCCCTCTCAGATCCCTTCTGTGTAACTTTCTTGCTGGCTCCATTGACTCTTTACTAACTGTATTAGTTACTATGTTCCATAATATATCTGTACTAATTCTGGTGATACTTATTCTTTTACAGTTTCCTTTGACCAGTACACAGCAAGCATAGTCTGTCTTTGCTGGCTTGTTGACATCTTGTAGCCCTGGAGCAAATGTAAGGCTTACTGTACAGTGTTGTTATAACACATTAATAGTGGTCACAACCCAAAGCTTGACTATCAGTTGTGCTCAGTGACTGTTTTCACTATTTTACCAACATTTTTTCTCCACTGCTCCAGTGCTCTGTAGAATTGTGGCACACTGCTGCGCTATCCTCTACTGGAGATATCTTACAATACTCTCTTACCTTGAAGTTGTCCTGTATAGCATTCTCATAGTTAACACGCATGATTAAGACTATGAACTATTAACAAATTGCTTCCTGTTGTGGCAGGGTTTGATTCCCTCATCCTTTACTTACCTATTGTGTGACCCTAAACAAGTCACTTAATCAGAAAGTGAAATTGGGAATTTGGGCTACACTAACCAGTAGTCTCGTGGACTGCATGCCTTGTAACTACCTATGAACGTATAACTTTTCTCTAACGGTTCTGCCACGTAACACTCTCTTGTAGTGTACTGTCCATAGTGCTTTCCACCATTGGTCTTTTCAGGCTTGTTGGCTGTTGGTGAAGCACCCACCAAGAGGAGAAAATGCTGAGAGAAGAAAGGAGCCACTTTTGAGATTTTAAGTATTTTTCCTCTGTTTATTTGATAAGTTTTTCTGCATAGCTGCCTAGTTTGAGCATTTTCTGGCTTGTTAAACTTTATTTCTGCATTAGTAGCTGTATTCAGAGCACAACCAAAAGCTGTTTACTGAATTTCCTGTTTGCACTTAATTTTAAAATCGTTTTTTTCTCAAAACTTGCATATTTTCTGTCTTTGACCTAGCACTCTTGTGTGGGGTCATTTACTGCACTGTTATAACTTGATATTACTTGTGAACCTCTGCTATCTCTGAAAAAATAAAAACAAAAAAAAAATCTTGCTTTTTTCCCACTTTTCTGAGATTTAAAAAAGTTCAAGTTACAGGCTTGCTATTCTTGAACTGTTTTGTAAGTTTCTGTGAGGCCATTTTTGCTTGGGCTAAAGGAAAGTCTCTCTGTTGATCAGTGGCAGTGAAAAACATTGAGCTGCTTCCCTGCCCCCCGTGGGAGTGGTTACTGACTTGAAACTGTAGTTTTATTGGCCAAAAGGGGTCATTTCCAAAACTCCTTCATCTTCCTCTCTTAAAACCTATTTGCCTCGTGGTTTTGGCATCTTTTCAGGCTTGTTGGCTGTTGGTGAAGCACCCATCCAGAGGAGAAAATGCTGAGAGAAGAAAGGAGCCACTTTTGAGATTTTAAGTATTTTTCCTCTGTTTATTTGATAAGTTTTTCTGCATAGCTGCCTAGTTTGAGCATTTTCTGGCTTGTTAAACTTGATTTCTGCATTAGTAGCTGTATTTAGAGCACAACCAAAAGCTGTTTACTGAATTTCCTGTTTGCACTTAATTTTAAAATCGTTTTTTCTCAAAACTTGCATATTTTCTGTCTTTGACCTAGCACTCTTGTGTGGGGTCATTTACTGCACTGTTATAACTTGATATTACTTGTGAACCTCTGCTATCTCTGAAAAAACAAAAACAAAAAAATCTTGCTTTTTTCCCACTTTTCTGAGATTTAAAAAAGTTCAAGTTACAGACTTGCTGTTCTTGAACTGTTTTGTAAGTTTCTGTGAGGCCATTTTTGCTTGGGCTAAAGGAAAGTCTCTCTGTTGATCAGTGGCAGTGAAAAACATTGAGTTGCTTCCCTGCCCCCAGTGGGAGTGGTTACTGACTTGAAACTGTAGTTTTATTGGCCAAAAGGGGTCATTTCCAAAATTCCTTCATCTTCCTCTCTTAAAATCAAGTTGCCTCATGGTTTTGGCATCTTTTCAGGCTTGTTGGCTGTTGGTGAAGCACCCACCAAGAGGAGAAAATGCTGAGAGAAGAAAGGAGTCACTTTTGAGATTTTAAGTATTTTTCCTCTGTTTATTTGATAAGTTTTTCTGCATAGCTGCCTAGTTTGAGCATTTACTGGCTTGTTAAACTTGATTTCTGCATTAGTAGCTGTATTTAGAGCACAACCAAAAGCTGTTTACTGAATTACCTGTTTGCACTTAATTTTAAAATCGTTTTTCTCAAAACTTGCATATTTTCTGTCTTTGACCTAGCACTCTTGTGTGGGGTCATTTACTGCACTGTTATAACTTGATATTACTTGTGAACCTCTGCTATCTCTGAAAAAAAAAAACAAAAAAAAATCTTGTTTTTTCCAACTTTTCTGAGATTTAAAAAGTTCAAGTTACAGGCTTGCTGTTCTTGAACTGTTTTGTAAGTTTCTGTGAGGCCATTTTTGCTTGGGCTAAAGGAAAGTCTCTCTGTTGATCAGTGGCAGTGAAAAACATTGAGCTGCTTCCCTGCCCCCCGTGGGAGTGGTTACTGACTTGAAACTGTAGTTTTATTGGCCAAAAGGGGTCATTTCCAAAACTCCTTCATCTTCCTCTCTTAAAACCAAGTTGCCTCATGGTTTTGGCATCTTTTCAGGCTTGTTAGCTGTTGGTGAAGCACCCACCAAGAGGAGAAAATGCTGAGAGAAGAAAGGAGCCACTTTTGAGATTTTAAGTATTTTTCCTCTGTTTATTTGATAAGGTTTTTCTGCATAGCTGCCTAGTTTGAGCATTTTCTGGCTTGTTAAACTCGGTTTCTGCAATAGTAGCTGTATTTAGTGCACAACCAAAAGCTGTGTACTGAATTTTCTGTTTGCACTTAATTTTAAAATCGTTTTTTCTCAAAACTTGCATATTTTCTGTCTTTGACCTAGCACTCTTGTGTGGGGTCATTTACTGCACTGTTATAACTTGATATTACTTGTGAACCTCTGCTATCTCTGAAAAACAAAAACAAAAAAAAATCTTGCTTTTTTCCCACTTTTCTGAGATTTAAAAAAGTTCAAGTTACAGGCTTGCTGTTCTTGAACTGTTTTGTAAGTTTCTGTGAGGCCATTTTTGCTTGGGCTAAAGGAAAGTCTCTCTGTTGATCAGTGGCAGTGATAAACATTGAGCTGCTTCCCTGCCCCCGTGGGAGTGGTTACTGACTTGAAACTGTAGTTTTATTTGCCAAAAGGGGTCATTTCCAAAATTCCTTCGTCTTCCTCTCTTAAAACCTTGTTGCCTCATGGTTTTGGCATCTTTTCAGGCTTGTTGGCTGTTGGTGAAGCACCCACCAAGAGGAGAAAATGCTGAGAGAAGAAAGGAGCCACTTTTGAGATTTTAAGTATTTTTCCTCTGTTTATTTGATAAGTTTTTCTGCATAGCTGGCTAGTTTGAGCATTTTCTGGCTTGTTAAACTTGATTTCTGCATTAGTAGCTGTATTTAGAGCACAACCAAAAGCTGTATACTGAATTTCCTGTTTGCACTTAATTTTAAAATCGTTTTTTTCTCAAAACTTGGATATTTTCTGTCTTTGACCTAGCACTCTTGTGTGGGGTCATTTACTGCACTGTTATAACTTGATATAACTTGTGAACCTCTGCTATCTCTGAAAAAACAGAAACAAAAAAAATCTTGCTTTTTTCCCACTTTTCTGAGATTTAAAAAAGTTCAAGTTACAGGCTTGCTGTTCTTGAACTGTTTTGTAAGTTTCTGTGAGGCCATTTTTGCTTGGGCTAAAGGAAAGCCTCTCTGTTGATCAGTGGCAGTGAAAAACATTGAGCTGCTTCCCTGCCCCCCGTGGGAGTGGTTACTGACTTGAAACTGTAGTTTTATTGGCCAAAAGGGGTCATTTCCAAAATTCCTTCATCTCCCTCTCTTAAAATCAAGTTGCCTCATGGTTTTGGCATCTTTTCAGGCTTGTTGGCTGTTGGTGAAGCACCCACCAAGAGGAGAAAATGCTGAGAGAAGAAAGGAGCCACTTTTGAGATTTTAAGTATTTTTCCTCTGTTTATTTGATAAGTTTTTCTGCATAGCTGCCTAGTTTGAGCATTTACTGGCTTGTTAAACTTGATTTCTGCATTAGTAGCTGTATTTAGAGCACAACCAAAAGCTGTTTACTGAATTTCCTGTTTGCACTTAATTTTAAAATCGTTTTTTTCTCAAAACTTGCATATTTTCTGTCTTTGACCTAGCACTCTTGTGTGGGGTCATTTACTGCATTGTTATAACTTGATATTACTTGTGAACCTCTGCTATCTCTGAAAAAACAAAACAAAAAAAAATCTTGCTTTTTTCCCACTTTTCTGAGATTTAAAAAAGTTCAAGTTACAGGCTAGCTGTTCTTGAACTGTTTTGTAAGTTTCTGTGAGGCCATTTTTGCTTGGGCTAAAGGAAAGTCTCTCTGTTGATCAGTGGCAGTGTAAAACATTGAGCTGCTTCCCTCCCCCGTGGGAGTGGTTACTGACTTGAAACTGTAGTTTTATTGGCCAAAAGGGGTCATTTCCAAAACTCCTACATCTTCCTCTCTTAAAACCAAGTTGCCTCATGGTTTTGGCATCTTTTCAGGCTTGTTAGCTGTTGGTGAAGCACCCACCAAGAGGAGAAAATGCTGAGAGAAGAAAGGAGCCACTTTTGAGATTTTAAGTATTTTTCCTCTGTTTATTTGATAAGTTTTTCTGCATAGCTGCCTAGTTTGAGCATTTTCTGGCTTGTTAAACTTGATTTCTGCAATAGTAGCTGTATTTAGAGCACAACCAAAAGCTGTTTACTGAATTTCCTGTTTGCACTTAATTTTAAAATCGTTTTTTCACAAAACTTGCATATTTTCTGTCTTTGACCTAGCACTCTTGTGTGGGGTCATTTACTGCACTGTTATAACTTGATATTACTTGTGAACCTCTGCTATCTCTGAAAAACAAAAACAAAAAAAATCTTGCTTTTTTCCCACTTTTCTGAGATTTAGAAAAGTTCAAGTTACAGGCTTGCTGTTCTTGAACTGTTTTGTAAGTTTCTGTGAGGCCATTTTTGCTTGGGCTAAAGGAAAGTCTCTCTGTTGATCAGTAGCAGTGAAAAACATTGAGCTGCTTCCCTACCCCCCATGGGAGTGGTTACTGACTTGAAACTGTAGTTTTATTGGCCATTTTGGGTCAATTCCTGGCTCTTTCCAGCCCCTGCTATCAAGCACGCTTTAGAGTGCTTTAGCGCGAATTAGTGCGGAGTTGCCATAGAGCAGCATCGGGCAGCACTGGTTTAACAAGGTTAAACTTTTTCTGGCTCCATAAAGTCTGTTCTTCATTTTTTCCCTTAGAACTGCTCTACTAGTAATCTAAACAGTATATCCCTTAACTAAAAAGCGCAGCACTTGTTCCTAAAAGCTTTTACTTGTCTTAAAAGCATCTTCTTTTCAGGTTTAGCACCTCTGTATTATACAAAGTCCCTCACTAGCAACCCCCCCCCCAGGAGTACCCACTTCCTTACTAAGTCCTCTCTTATTCAGTTATTTTAACTTCTAAATTTCTCTAGCATGTCGAAGGGCCAGATGCTGGCGTCCTCTCCTGTCCAGTTGGTGAATTTGGGAATATTGAGGCAATGTTACAATTGCCTCATGTACACTGACAACCCTCTCCTCCTCCCACATAACACAAATACTTGCGAGAGATGCAGCTATTTAGCCAAACTGGAGGCTGAGCTCTCTCAGCTCAGGACTGGCAAGACCAGACAGGAGGAGAAGGCAACTACACACACCACTAAACCAGTCTCACATAAAGCTATCACAACAATGAATCAAACACATAAACACACAAAGTCATACTCGGAGGCTCTTCGCCAAAATTTACCTAAACAGCAGAGGCCTCCAAAGCAGACATCCAGGCAACTGCCACCACATGACACACCACAGGCAACACATAAACCACAAAATCAGTGTGCAAAGCAGTCACAGCCCTTAAGGCCAAATAGAACACCAAACATACTTGTCATAGGTGACTCCATAGTCAGACACACTGACGTCCCACTCACCAGACCGAACAAGGAGAGGGTCACAGTAAGCTGCCTATCGGGCGCTAGAATCTGCCACATAACAGAAGCACTTGGGTCACTCCACAGCAAGTACAAATATGACACAGTCATTGTCCATGCTGGTGTGAACGACCTGAGATGTACCTCCCTGGACTACATGAAAAGAGACATAGAGGAGCTCTCTGTTTATGTAGCCCAGGCAGGTATGACCCTGACCCTGAGCAGTATCCTTCCTTCACCAAGAATGATGCCACAACATAGAGACAAGATGATCAGCTTTAACAATTGGCTTAATTTCTGGTGTCATTCAAAGGGGATCCAGTGTCTGTCTGCCTGGGATGACATGCTTGACAAGCCATGCTGCTTCGCAAGGGACGGCTTGCACCTGTCACCCCTGGGATTCCGGATATTGGCTAAGGCTCTTGCCACCCCATAGTGCCTTTTTAGGCAAGGCTCAAATTCTAAACCTACCACCCTAGAAAACAAAAATGGGAAGAAACTAAGGGTAATGCTGCTCAATGCCAGAAGTCTAAATCTCAAAATGCACGCACTCGAGGCCCTTCTCAGTATGGAGAACATCAATGTCTGTGCTGTGACTGAAACCTGGTTCAAGGCTCCTGAGAGCACCCCGGCACTATCAGGTTTTACCTCATATCATGCGTTCCGGCCCCAAAACCCGGACTACACCACAAAAGGAGGGGGTGTATCCATATTCATCAAGAATACCCACACCTCCAGGTTGGTGGCAACGCACGAAGCATCGGAAACCATCCAGGTGCAATTAACCATAGGCAAAACTGCTCTACAATTTGTAGCATGCTACAGGCCACCCTCTCAAACTCAGGAACCCCACACAGCCTTCCTGAAGACACTGGAGGGTATAAATGTAATTCCAAACACCATTATATTGGGTGACTTCAACTACCCGAATATAGACTGGGAACATTACTCAAGCCCCAACTTTCTAGCCCAAAGGTTCCTGGAGTTCATAAATTCAAATGCCATGGAACAACTAGTCACCGTTCCCACAAGAGGAGAAAATATACTAGATCTCATCATCACAAACATGGGGACAAAATGCTCCACACCGGAAGTATATCCCTCATTGGTGAGATCAGATCACAAACTTATCTCACTGGAAATCCACATCCCGCCCCCACCCCAAACAAAAAAGACCACAGTGAAGAACTTCTCTAAAGCAAACTTCACACTACTCAAGACTGGTGTGGTATCCTTCAAGACCCCTGAGCCAGTGGAAACCACAACCCAAGCTGCGGAAGCCCTTACAAATGACTTCTACGAACACCTCCAGGACTGCATGGATCAGGCAATCCCTAATAAAACCAAGACTCTTTCCACCAAAGGCAAACAATCAGTCTGGTGGACCCCAGCCATAAACAAACTTTACAATAAGAGGAGAAAGCTGTTACATGATAGAGCAAAATCCATAAAAGAGAAGACACCCTTGATCATTATTAGTAAAAAAATACGAGCACTCATAAAATCATCCAAGGCCAACTTTGAGAGAAAAATTGCAATAGATTCAAAAGACAATCATAAGGCCTTCTTCAGCTATGTTAGAAACCTGGGTGGAAACTCCCGGATATGCGCAGAATTAGTCCAAAATGATACAAAAATCACTGAACCCACAGACATTGCCAACATACTGGCAGACAGGCTCAGTACAAACTTCACCCCCCTCTCCCCCCCAAAAGGAGAGATAACTATCCCAGCGGAGTGCAGCCTCCCAGACATCTCAAATGTGCAGGTGAAAGCTGCTCTCTCTAAAGCTAAAAACACAGCATCAATGGGACCGGATGGTGTCCCCGGCTATGTGCTACACGAACTCAACGAGGAACTAAACCCGCATATAAGGCAGCTGTTTAATCTTAGCCTTACCACAGGATATGTGCCCAAGGAGTGGCGTACGGCAACTGTGTTCCCACTCCACAAAGGCGGTGCCTCTACGGACCCTGGTAATTACCACCCCATAAGCTTAACAAGCCTGGCCTGCAAAGCTATGGAGAGGATCATAATGGAACTCATAAACAAAGACATAGGGGACTTGCAGACATTGGACCCGACCCAGTTTGGCTTTGTCAAGGGCAGATCATGCCTTTTGAACTTGGTCGACTTCTTCGAAACAGTCACCAAGGCCATTGATGAGGGAAAGGCAGTCCATACAGCCTACCTTGACCTTGCAAAAGCTTTCGACACAATACCCCACTCGGGTATTATAGAGAAACTTATCAGCTTAAATGTAAACCCATATGTCACAAGATGGGTTGCAAACTGGCTAAAGGACAGAACCCACAGGGTTAGAGTTGCTGGCGCCATGTCAGACTCCAAGCCGGTCACAAGTGGTGTCCCACAGGGCTCAGTCCTTGGCCCCCTGTTGTTCGGCATCTACTTCTCAGAAGTACAGGCAAACATAGGAGGACTATGGCTGACAAAGTTTGCAGATGACTGCAAACTGGGTGCCATAGTGGAAAGTACATCGGACACAGATATCCTTCAGAGGGGTCTCAGGGAAACTGATAGCTGGTGCCAGAGCCATGGCCTGAAGTTAAATGCCAAAAAATGTATAGTCATACCCTTCGGGAAAAACAAGGTAACCCCAAGCTACCATATAGGTGGCAATCCATTAAGCACAGAAGAGGTTATCAGGGACCTGGGGACCCAGGTTGACAGTGGCCTTTCTTTTGACACTCACATTGCTAAAGTGGTTAGAAAGACCTTCTACATTGCCCACCTGATCATGAAGGGATTCACATCCAGATCAAGTGAGGTCATTGTTCCCCTGTACTCTTCACTTATCAAACCAATGATTGAGTACAATTCCCCATTCGGGATGTATCTCACCCGACACCTGCAGCAATTGGAGAGACTCCAAAAGTTCCTCACCAAAAGGATAAAGGGACTCCAAAATCTGTCACATGCTGCCAGACTGAAGAAACTCCAGCTCTATTCAGTCGCATACCGCCTGCTCAGAGGTGACCTGTGCCTGACATACAAGGCCATGTCCAACCCGGAATTAATGGACATGCTCCACCTCAAAAAATCCAAATCTACCAGATCCACTAGAGCAAGTGACTTAAACCTTAGCACGGATATAAATAGGACATGCTGGAGGGATAGATTTGTCACCCAGAGACTCCCTATGCTGTGAAATAAAATCCCAGTCCATGTGAGGCAGAGCACCTCGCTGGCTCTGTTCAAGAGAAATCTTGACCGGTGGATGGGAGATCATAGGTTTACCCCGGGAATCATCTCTGTGTCACTGCTGGACAGAGGCACAACAAACTAATGGGCACTGTATTTTTTAACATACGGGGTGGCGTAAGCCACAAAACTTTGGGCTAGGCTTATAAATGCCTTAGGGCAGATAACCTAGTATAAACCTATGAACCTATGAACCTAATCTAGGTTATATGGTAGCACTCTCATCTACTGATATTCCCCACAGTATTCTCTATCATCTAGGGTGTATGGTAGCACTTTCATCTACTAACATTCTCCATAGCACTCTCCATCATCTTATTTTGTCAGACAGCACTCTTGGCTGCTGACCTTTCCCACAGCAATCTCAATCATCTATGATGTCCCATATCACTCTGATATACCAATGTATGCCATAGCACTCTTTATCATCCATGTTGTCTGGTAGCACTCTCATCTACTGATATTCCACACAATACTCTCTATCATCTAGGTTGTATGGTAGCACTTTCATCTGCTGACGTTCACCATAACACTCTCCATCACCTTATTTTGTCAGACAGCACTGTCATCTACTAACATTCCCCACAGCAGTCTTGATCATCTGCGTTGTCTGGTAGCACTCTCATCTACTGACATAGGTTCATAGGTTCATAGGTGTGTACTAGGCTAATGGCTAACAAGCCTAGCCCATAGGATTACCCTGGCATCATGCCACCCAACCTTAGTTCCCAGTGCCTCTGTTGAGTAGAGCCACTGGAGTGATCCCCGGAGTGAATTTTCTATTTCCCATCCACTCATCAAGATTTCTCTTGAAGAGGGCCAATGAGGTGCTCTGTTTGACATGTATGCGAAGTCTATCCCATAGCAGTCTCTGGGTTATGAACCTTTCCCTCCAGCGTGTTCTGTTGATTGTGGTAATGAGGTTGAGGTCTCTGGAGCATGTGGTATGGAGGGATTGGGATTTCTTTAAATGTAGCATTTCTAACAGAGCTGGGTCAGACATGGCTTTGTAAGTCAACCAGAGATCGTCTTTAAGTAGGTGATATGAGACAGAGAAAAGCTGGAGTTTTTTTTAGTCTGTCCATATAGGACAAGTGTTTAAGGATCCTCTTTGTGAGGTACTTTTGTGGCCTCTCCAGTTGTTGCAGGTGTCTAGTGAGGTACATGCCAAATGGGGCATAGTACTCGATGATTGGCCTAATGAGGGAAGAGTAGAGGGAGACAATGACCTCTTTCTTCCTGGATGCAAAACCCTTAGTAATGAGATGTGCCACATAGAAAGGTCTTTCAGACCTTTCGGGCAATGTGGTGGTCGAAAGAGAGGTTACTGTAAACCTGTGTTCCCAGATCTCTTATAATGCCTTCTGTATTTAGTGGACTACCATCAATGTGGTAATTCATGGGAACCAGGTTTTTCCCAAAGGGGATAACAACACATTTTTTGGCATTGAGCTTAGACCATGGTCCTGACACCAGTCGCTGGTCTCAGTGAGACCTTTCTGTAGGATGTCAACATCACTTGGGGAGTTAACAATAGCTGCCAATTTGCAATTGTCTGTGAACTTTGTCAGCCAGAGTCCCTTCATGTTGACGTGGACTTCAGAGAAGTAGATACCAAACAGGATAGGACCCAGGACTGAACCCTGTGGGACTCCACTCGTGACTGGTCGGCAGTCTGACTTGGAGTCAGCTACTTTCACACTGTGGGTTCTATCTGTGAGCCAGTTTGCAACCCACCTAGTGATATATGGGTTGATGCCGAGCTTAGTGAGTTTTTCTATGATTCCTGAGTGGGGAATGGTATCAAAGGCCTTGGCCAGATCAAGGTAGGCTGTATGAACCACCTTGCTTTCATCCACAGCTCTGGTGACTGACTCAAAGAAGTTGACCAGATTGAGTAGGCATAATCTACCCTTCACAAAAGCAAACTGATTTGGATCCAGAGTTTGGAGATTACCTATATCCTTGTTTATTAGGTCCGTGATGATGTGTTCCATAGCTTTGCATATCAGACTCGTCACGCTAATGGGGCAATATTTCCCGGGGTCTGTAGTCACCCTCCTTTGTGGAGAGGGATGACTATAGCAGTGTGCCATTTGGTAGGGACAAAGCCTGAAGTGAGGCCATGACTGAACAGGGCACACAGGTGAGGTGCCAGTTCATGCTGTAGTTCATGTAGAACACAGCGAGGGATATTGTCAGGTCCCATAGAAGTTGTATTCTTGGCCTTGGACAGTGCTGTTTTAACCTGTGCAGCAGTAATACTGGGTGCCTGGAAATCTACTGGTATTGTGATTGGTCCTTTGGGGGGAGGGATAAAGTTGGCACTGAATCTGTTGGCCAGTATATTAGCCATATCTGTTGGCTCATTATAGGAGGTACCATTGTGCAGTAGCTCAGAGCAAATCTGGGTATTGCCACAGAGATTCTTTACGTAACTATAGAAGGCCTTGTGGTTGTCTTTACTATCTTCTGCAATTCTGTTTTCATTGCTAGTTTTAGAGGATTTGATGAGGGATCTCAACTTTTTGTTGAGGCTGATAAGGAAGTTTTTCCAGTCCTGGGACTTCACTTTATTCTGCATCAGTTTCCTCCTTCTGTTGTAGAGTTTGTTTATGGCAGGGGACCACCAGATTGGTTTCCTTTTTTTGGAGGAGAGCATCTTGGTTCTATTGGGTATGGCGAGATCTATGCATTTGTGTACGTGTTTGTACAGTGTATTGGTGTATGATTCGGCGATCACGCAACTATTCCCCATTTGCATGGGTGCTGTAAAGTAATTAGCCACCTCTGTTTTTAGGAGCCCAAAGTTAGCTTCGGAGAAGTTTTTTATGGTGGTTACCTTTGTGGGGGGGGGGGGGTTCCAAGGTGAGTAATTTGTGGCTGCCTCTAGCAGGAGTAAGAACGAACTGGTCCAGGGCATTGGAATTAATGAATTCCAGGAAAGGTTGGGCAAGTGTATTGGTACATGAGTCGTTTTCCCAGTTAATGGAGGGGTAGTTGAAGTTGTCCAGTATGAGAGTGTTAGGTTGGACCCTAATATTCTCCAGGGTGATTATGAACGTGGAGTGTGAGTCTTGGGACATGGTTGGGGACTTATAGCAGGCGACAACCTGAATCGCTGTCTTACGCAATGTTAGCTGCACCTGAAGTATCTCTGATGTGTTATGCTGGGCTGCCAGTCTTGAGGTGTATGCATCCTTTATGAATATGGAAACATCACCACCTTTGGAGCTTCGGTCCAAGTTCTTGGGCTGAAAGGTGTGGAATGCGTTATAGCCTGGTAGTGCAGGAGTGTTTCTGCTACCTTGAACCAGGTCTTTGTTACGGCACAAATGTCGATGTTCTCCATTTTAAGGAGTGCTTTGAGTGAGTGCATTTTGAGATTTAGGCTTCTAGCGCTGAGCACCATGACCCTCAGATTGCATTTGTTTGTAGCTGTAATGGTGGTAATTTGGTCTTTTGAGCACCACCTAAAAAAGGCACTATAGGGGTGGCAAGAGCCTTGGTCAGTATCCAGAAGCCTAGGGGTGACAGATGCAGGCCATCTCTGGCAAAGCATTGAGGTCTGTTAGTCATGTCATCCCAGGCAGACAGTTACTGGATCCCCTTAGAATGACACCAGAAACTTAGCCAGTTGTTGAAATCAATAATTTTCTGCTTGTAATATGGTATCATTCTGGATGATGATAAGATGCTGTTCAGGGCTAGGGTAATACCCGCCTGAGCTACATAATCTGAGAGCTCTTCCGTGTCTCTTTTCATGTAGTCCAGGGAGGTACATCTCAAGTCATTTGCACCCACATTTACAATGATAAAGCCACATTTGTACCTGTTGTTGAGGGACCTGAGTGCGTGCATTATGTGGTGAATCCTGGCACCTGACAGGCAGCTGACTGTTACTTTCTCCTTATTCAACTTAGTGAGTGGGACATCAGTGTGCCTCACTATCAAGTCACATATGACTAGTGTGTTGGGCATGCTGTTTTGCCTTAGGGGCTTTGGTTGAGTGGCACATTGTTTACGAGAGTTATGTGTCTCATAATTAGTGTTGCGTTGTGGTGGTTGAGTGCATTTCTGCCTTGGAGGTCTCTGCTGTTTGGGTAGCTTTTTATTAAGAGCCTCCACGAAGGTGGGTGTGTGGTTTGTGTTTTTATGTGAAGACAGTGCTGGTGTGTGTTCTGGAGGGCTATGTGTTCCATGTGGTGTGGTGCAAGTGTTGACCTTCTCCTCTTGACCAGCTATCCCAGTCTTGGCTGGAGAGTGTGTAGCTTCCAATTTGGATATATAACTGCATCTCTCACAAGTCTGAGTGTTGGAAGGTAAGAGGGGAGGGTTGTCAGTGTACATGAGGCAGTTGGTACATTGTCTCAGGATGCCCAAGTTCACCAGTTAATAGGAGAAAGCACATGGAACTGACCTTTAGACATGCCTGGAGGGGTTGGCATTAATAATAAGTACTGGAGCTATTTCTGTGTAAAACATTTAGTGCTGGTAGCACTTTTGTGCACTACAATATAGGTTCATAGGTTCATAGGTAGGTACTAGGCTATCTGCCCAAAGGCATTTATAAGCCTAGCTGGAATGTGTTGGCTTTCGCTGCCTCCTTAGATTAGTTCCCTGTGCCTCTGTCCAGCAGAGTCATTGAAGTGATCCCTGGGGTAAACTTTCTGTTTCCCATCCACTCGTCAAGGTTTCTCTTGAAGATGGTTAACGA
The DNA here is from genome assembly GCF_019279795.1 of Protopterus annectens. Taxonomy (NCBI): domain Eukaryota; kingdom Metazoa; phylum Chordata; order Ceratodontiformes; family Protopteridae; genus Protopterus; species Protopterus annectens. Next base: position 1,132,279,581 of record NC_056745.1, read on the forward strand.
GGAGCTCTGCCTAATGTAGACTGGAATCTTGTTCCAGAGCATGGGAAGTCTCTGGGACAGGAATCTATCCCTCCAGCACTTCCTATTTATTGTTGTGGTGAGGTTTAGATCCCTGGTGTGTGTGTGTCTCAAAGAGATATGGTTTTCTTTAGGTGGAGCATGTCCATCAATTCTGGGTTGGACATGGCCTTGTATGTCAGGCAGAGATCACCTCTGAGTAGGCGGTATGCAACCTAGTACAGCTGGAGTTTCTTCAGTCGAGCTGCATAGGGCATCTGCTTGAGGCCAGTGATCCTCTTGATAAGGTACTTCTGTGGTCTTTCCAGTTGTAGCAGGTGTCTTGTAAGCTACATCCCAAATGGGGCATTGTACTCTATGATGGGTCTGATGAGTGATGCATAGAGGGGCCCAATGACCTCTTTTGGTCTGGATGCAAACCATTTTGTGATTAGGTGGGCCACATAGAAGGATTTTCTAACCACTTTGGCAATGTGATTATCAAAGGAGAGATTACTATCTACTTGGGTCCCCAGATCCCTTATTACGTCTTCCATATTTAGGGGGCTACCACCTATGTGGTAGTTTGTGGGTACTTTGTTTTTTCCAAAGGGGATGACTATGCACTTTTTGGCATTTAGCTTGAGACCATGGTTTTGACACTAGGTATCTGTCTCAGTGACACCCTTTTGGAGGATGTCTGTGTCAGCCAATTATAGACCCTAGTTTGGAGTCGTCTGTGAACTTGGTCAGCCATAGTCCTCCTGTGCTTGCCTGTACCTCTGAAAAGTATATGCCAAACAGGAGGGGTCCTAGGACTGAGCCCTGGGGAATGCCACTTGTAACCGGTTTAGAGTCAGACCTAGCTCTCGCAACTCTTACCATGTGGGTTCTGTCCATGAGCCAGTTGGCAACCCAACTCATGATGTAGGGGTTTATGTTCAGGCTGGTGAGCTTGTCTATAATACCTGAGTGGGGAATGGTGTCGAAGGCCTTTGCAAGGTCTAGGTAAGCTGTGTGGACCACCTTTCCCTCATCTATTGCCTTGGTAACTGTCTCAAAGACGTCCACCAGGTTTAGGAGGCATGATCTGCCCTTAACAAAGCTAAACTGGGTAGGGTCCAGTGTTTGGAGGTTTCCAATGTCTCTGTTAATGAGATCCATGATGATGTGCTCCATAGCTTTGCAGACCAAGCTAGTCAGGCTTATAGGGCAATAGTTCCCGGGGTCTGATGTGGCTCCGCCTTTGTGGAGTGGAATAACCATTGCTGTGCGCCACTCTGTGGGCACGTAGCCTGTGGAGAGGCTGAGTTTAAACAGTGTGTTTAGGTGAGGGGTTAGTTCATCTTTGCGCTCATGTAGGATGCAGCCTGGGACACCGTCCAGTCCCACTGATGCTATGTTTTTGGCTTTGGAGAGGGCTGTTTTAACCTGAGTGTCTATGATTTCAGGGGCACTACATTCTTCTGGTATAGTTATGGCCTATTTTGGGGGTGAGAGGGGGGAGAAGTTTGCACTGAACCTGTCTACCAGGATGTTGGCTATATCAGTCGGTTCAGTGTATTTTGTGCCATTCTGCACTAACTCCGAGCAGATCTGAGAATTGCCACTTAGATTCTTGACATAGCTAAAGAATGCCTTGTGGTTATTTTTGGAGTCCATGGCAATTTTTCTTTCGAAGCTAGCCTTGGATGATTTTATGAGGGAATGTAGTTTCTTGCTGATACTGATCAGGGATGTCTTCCCTTCTTGGGATTTTACTCTTTTCTATACTAGTTTCCTCCTTCTATTGTATAGCTTGTTTATGGCAGGGGTCCACCAGACTGGTTTCCTTTACTTGGAGGAATGAGTCTTGGTTTTGTTTGGGATAACATGATCCATGCATTCTTGTAGGTGCTCGTAGAGTGCATTAGTAAAGGATTTTGCAGCTTGGACAGCATTATCCTTTAGCATGGGGGCTTTGAAACTTCCCACCTCGGTCTTAAGTAATGTGAAGTTTGCTTTTGAAAAATTTTTCACAGTTGTTTCTTTGACTGGGGGTGGTGGCGGAATGTGGATATCCAGAGTGATTAGTTTATGCTCAGATCTAACCAGTGAGGGGTTGATCGCCCATGTTGTTGATGACCAGGTCCAATATGTTGTCACCTCTGGTGGGGGTGTTGACCAGTTGATCCAGGGCATTTGAGTTTATAAATTCTAGGTAATGTTGGGCAAGTGAGTTTGTACTTGAGTAGTTCTCCCAGTTAATGTTTGGGTAATTGAAATCACCCAATATCAGGGTGTTTGGTAGGACCTTTATGTTTCCCAGTGTTTCCAGGAATATGGAGTGAGGGTCCTGGGACATGGTGGGTGATCTGTAGCAAGCTATAATTTGAATAGCAGTTTTGCCTGTTGTTAGTTGCATGTGGATGATCTCTGAAGCATCGTGCTGTGCCACTGACCTGGAGGTGTGGGTATCCTTGAAGAATATGGATACTCCCCCATCTTTTGTATTTCGGTCCAGGTTTTGTGGCCAAAATGTATGGTATGAGTTGTAGCCTGGTAGTGCTGGGGTGCTATCTGGAGCCTTAAACCAGGTTTCTGTTACTGCACATATATTGATTTTTCTTCATACTGTGGGGTGCCTTGAGTGCATGCATTTTGAGGTTTAGACTTCTGGCATTGTGTAGCATTACCCTCAGTTTTTTGTTACTTGTGCTATTTACGATGGTGGGTTTGTCCTTTGAGCCTTGCCTAAAAAAAGGCACTATGGGGGTGGCAAGAGCCTTGACCAGTATTCGTAACCCTAAGGGTGACAGGTGCAAGCCATCTCTAGCAAAGCAGCGTGGCTTGTTGAGCATGTCATCCCAGGCTGACAGACATTGGATGCCCTTTGAATGACACCAGAAGCTTAGCCAGTTGTTGAAATTGATCATTTTTCCTCTATACCGTAGTATCATTCTTGGTGAGGGCAGGATGCTACTCAGGGTCAGGGTCATACCGGCCTGGGCTACGTGATCAGAGAGCTCCTCCATGTCTCTTTTCATGTAGTCCAGGGAGGTACGGCTCAGCTCATTCACACCAACATGGACAATGACAGAGTCATATTTGTACTTGTTCTGTAGTGACCTGAGTGCTTGTGTTATGTGGTGGATCCTGGCACCCAACAGGCAGCTAACAGTAACCTTCTCCTTGTTCAGCCTAGTGAGTGGGACATCAGTGTGCCTGACTATAGAGTCACCTATTACTAGTGTGTTGGGTATGTTATTTTGCCTTAAGGGCTGTGATTGTGTGGCACACTGTTTTTGTGAAGTATGTGTTTCATGGTTAGTGTTGGGGGATGGAGGTTGCTTGGATGTCTGCTTTGGAGGTCTCTGTTGCTTTTGCAGATTTTTATTTAGAGCCTCAGAGTATGTTTTTGTGTATTTATGTGTGTTTTTTGCCGGTGCTGGTTTCATAGGTCTATGTGAGACTGGTGGTGTGATGCAAGTAATTCCCTTCTCCTCTTGACTGCCTGGTCCAGTCTTCAGTTGAGAGAGCTTAGCCTCCAGTTTGGCTGTATAATTGCATCTCTCGCATGTATCAGTGTTTGGTGAAAGGAGGAGAGGGTTGTCTGTGTACATGAAGCATTTGTAACATTGCCTCAAAATGCCCAGATTCACAAGTTAGACTGGAGAGTACACCTGAAACTGCCCTTTGGACATGCCTGGATAGGTACAGTGAGCTGTTTTGCTGATTGGCTGGTAAGGTCGAATAGAGACCCTTGTCCTTCTCTACAGTATAGGGGGGGGGGGGTCTAGTGCTAAGGTTTATTAGTGCTTGCTATGAGTTTTGAGCAAGTGCCGGTATGAGAAGTGAATGGTTTGAGTGCTTTAGTTGAAAGTTTGTCTAGTTCCAAGGGAAAAATTGAAGAGTAGACTTTGTGGAGCCGGGAATACTTATACCCTAGCTAACAGGCACTGCCCAGCGTGCAAAACCATGCAAACGCAGGTTTTGCAGCAGGGAAATGAAAGAGTTAGAAATTAGCCCAAAATGGCCAATAAACTACTAATTTCTGGGCTGAAACCACTCTTCCGGGGACAGATAGGCTGCTCAAAGCTCCCTCTCTTATAGTGAACAGAGAAACTTCCTTCTATCCAAGTAAGGTATGGGCAAACACAGAACCTTGTAACACAGCCCTGAATTCTGCACTAACCTGAAAACTGGACTATACTAGCTTAGAAAGGTGGGAAAACAAGTATATTTTTTTTGTTTTTTTTTTCAAAAAATAAAGCAGATACAATCTAAAAAACACGTTAAATGCACAGAAATGGCTATCACACTTGAGTGTGTAGCCTACAACAGTTAAACAGGTAATTTAAACACAAAAACGAATTTGTTAAAGTGCAGGCAGTAAAATAAGTACAATATGTAGCTGAAACAAGCTTTTTAAATCACAGAAACTCTAGAAAATTGGTGTTTTAGGTGGAATTAGCTAAAGGCAGCAAGAAATGCAGAAAAATTATACTTAATCACGCCAAAGTCTCTCTTTTGTCTCTCTGCTGCTGTAGAACTCTGCAGGGCACCAGGAAGGAGCTTGCTTGAGCTGTATACTAGCACAAAAACCTTGCAAAAAATTGCTACAAGAATTCTGATAAAGTGCTAGACTAATAAGCTAGTAAAAGTGCAGCAGTCTCAATCATCTATGATGTCCCATAACACTCTAATATACTGATGTTCACCATAGCACTCTCTATCATCCATGTCGTCTGGTAGCACTCTCATCTCCATAGCACTCTCCATCACCTATGCTATCTGACTGCACTCCCATCTACTGACAATCCCTGCAGCATTCTCTGTGATTGCTGGTATTCTGTACCCCTCTGCAATGTCAACGCTGTTACATAGTGCTATCATAAAGGTGTGCTGTCTTGAAGAATTCTCATTTTCTAGCGCTGCTCTCCTCTCTGTCTGTGTTGTCCTATAACAGCATTGCTACGACTGTCCTGTAGTAGTCTCCGCTATTGCTATCTTCTCTAATGTTCTGTATTGTGCATATCTGTCTTATTTTGGTGCTTCCCTGCAATGTTACCCACTCTTGTCCTTGTCCTAGAATGCTTCCTTCCGATGATGATGCCCTGTTGCAATCTCCATTGTTAATGGTATCCTGAAATACTGTCATTGTTCATACTGACCCGTAACACTGGCCACTGTTAACTCTGTCTTTTATCACTATCCTCTCTCAGCACTGATGCGTAATACATTGTGACCCTCTGTTTTGCAGTTGTACATTTTTCCAATCACATTCTTCAGTATTCTGCAGCTATTTATTTCTAATTTCATTATAATGTCAAGGTAGCCTAAGTTTTGCAGGGACTCTGGTCACTGCTTCACAAGTACATAGCAACTGACAGTCTGTAGTCAATGGGTGAGGATGACTGCCTCTGATGTATGTTTAAAAGCAAACTCGTATAGTCATTTATGACCCATGTTTGATCCCCATTCCCCCACCCCAGTACCATTTTTCAACCTGTTAGCAGATAATGACCAATAAATTCTCCAGACCTCCACTGGCCTTCCCACACAATCAGGACATTGACATGTTGACACAGTACACACATTTGTAACTATATGAGTGTCTCCTAAAATGACCACACTTCATGCACTCCTTCAGTTCATGTTCTCCATTCAAAACAGATAAACCTACACCAGATCCTTATTCACAGCCACTTGTAAACAGTTTATCTCTACTGCAAATGGATTACACCCATTGCTTCAAATACAAAATCCTCATTGACATCTTTGAGATGCAGAGCTCTTTTTCTGCATGATGTTTTTGTCTTCTATGCTATGTCATATCAGATACATTTGTTCCTACCTGATTACCCCCCATGTGAAACAATAGATTGATAATAGTAGTCTCATTCATTAACCTTGCCACAGACGTGAAGCTGCTTGTTGTGGGGAACCTTGGGTTCAGCCACTAAGCACCCTTTTTCACTCCCATTCATGAACTTCCTTTTGACACTTAAACAGTGGCCATCCATCAGTGGAGAAAAGCCCCGACAGCAGAATGGGTTCATCATGCCGTGTCTTGCCAGCCTAAATGTAAGCACTCTCATCAAAACAGAAGGCAGACCTGTTTCAAAAATTCATAGTTGGAAGTTTTTACACAGAACATTTTTCCCCATAGGACTGATAAAATTTTTAATAAAGCTAATCTTGGATGTTGAAAAAATATTCTGTAACTAATGAATAAGTGTTGGGAAAATGGTCAAAACTTTGGTCAAATTTTACTGAACAATCTTGTCCTAATCAGGAAACATTAAGTTTTATTTAATGTTACTTTAATATCTTGCATTAAACCTGATAATTAATCACTATTAGAGATAGTTATTACAACAGTTAGGAAGACAATTACAAGGACCTGGAAAATGCCCATTCCTTCTTGTTTTGAAGAATTTATATATGTATTAACTATTCTCTCTCTCTCTCTCTCTCTGTATATATATATATATATATATATATATATATATATATAAATATATACATATATATATATATATATATATATATATATATATATATATATATAAGATAACTAAAGTAGTAACTTGATTAAAGTGTAGCTATCATTCTAAGTCTTTTGGATTAAGCACTTGGGCTTCAGACCAGTTGTTTTACATTAGGAAGGTTTGTGGCATACACTGTGGTGGCAGGACAGGTAGCTTTCATCCTTCTAAGTTGGGAACTGCTGATTGAGAGCCCAGTGTCTGTTATTCTTAAAGTGTATTAGTTCTAGTTTAGGCACTTGGGCTTCAGGCCAGTTATTTTACATTAAGAAGGTTCATGGTCTGCACTCTTGTGGGAGAAGAAGCTGGACTCTGCCCTTCTGAGCTGGGAATTTCTGGTTAAAGGTTTATAGTGCATGAATATTTGAACTGTATCTTACTGAAATTGGTACACCTTGTTTGCTGTAGCATAGACTAGATCCAGGCCTGCTGAATCTAGCTTTGTTTATATGCTTGTTGTTTGTTTGCTTGTTATTTCCTGGAGCTAACTCCACCTAATCTGCGGCTTCTCAGCGCTTCTGTGGATCACTAGTGATATCTGCATTGCTTACTGTACTTATTTCCTTGTTTCACTTGAAAGAAAGTTATTGTTTGTCATTTTTGCATTTAAGTTACCTGTAACACATTGCACTTAAGTTACATGGCACTTGCGCGCTAAAGCAATTATATAAGTCAGCACTAAAAATTAAAAGCACTACACCCTCACTCCCCACTGGCCCTTGTTTTCAATTATTAAGGAATTCCCAATATTATTCTAGCATGTCCAAAGGTCAGTTGTCAATCTCCTCTCCGGTCCAGCTGGTGAATCTGGGAATCTTGAGGCAATGTTACAACTGCCTCATGTACACAGACAACCCTCTCCTCCTCCCAACAAATTCCAACACATGTGAGAGATGCAACCATATAGCCAAACTGGAGGCTAAGCTCTCTCAACTCAGTACTGGCATAACCAGACAGGAGGAGAAGGAAACCACACTCACTACAATTCCAGTCTCACATAGACCTACCACGACAGCAAACCAAACACATAATCACACAAAAACATACTCGGAGGCTCTAAATAAAGATCTGCCTAAGCAGCAGAGACCTCCAAAGCAGACACCCAAGCACCCGCTACCCCAAAACAAAACATGTGCAACACATATCTCACAAAGCCAGTGTGCCGAATAGTCACAGCCCTTAAGACTAAACAACACACCTGATACACTTGTAATAGGTGACTCTATCATCAGGCACACTGACGTCCCACTCACCAGGCTGAACAAGGAGAGGGTCACTGTGAGCAGCCTGTCAGGTGCTAGGATCTGCCACATAACACAAGCAGTCAGGTCACTCCAAGGCAAGTACAAATATGACTCAGTCATTGTCCATGCTGGTGTGAATGATCTGAGACGTACCTCCCTGGACTACATGAAAAGAGACATAATGGAGCTCTCTGAGTATGTAGCCCAGGCCGGTATGACCCTGACCTTGAGTAGCATCTTACCCTCACCAAGAATGATGCCACAATATGAAGACAAGATGATCAATTTCAACAATTGGCTTAAGTACTGGTGTCATTCAAAGGGGACCCAATGCCTGTCAGCTTGGGATGATATGCTCGACAAGCCAAGATGCTTCGCTAGGGACGGCTTGCACCTGTCACCCCTGGGCTTTCAGATATTGGCAAAGGCTCTTGCTACCCCCATAGTGCCTTTTTTAGGCAAGGCTCAAAAGACAAACCCACCTCCATAGGTATCACAAGGGATAAGAAACTAAGAGTAATGCTACTCAACGCCAGAAGTATAAACCTCAAGATGCATGCACTCGAAACTCTCCTTAGCATGGAGAACATCGATATCTGTGCAGTAACAGAAACCTGGTTCAGGGCTCCCGAGAGCACCCCAACACTACCAGGTTATACCTCATACCATGCGTTTTGGCCCCAAAACTTGGACCGAACCACAAAAGGAGGGGGGAGTATCGATATTCATCAAAGATACCCACACCTCCAGGTTGGTGGCAAAGCACGAAGCATCAGAAACTATCCATGTGCAACTAACAGTGGGTAAAACTGCCTTCCAGTTTATAGCCTGCTACAGACCACCCTCCCAAACCCAGGAACCCCACTCGGCCTTTCTGAGAACACTGGAAAATATGAAGGTCTCTCCAAACACCATTATATTGGGCGACTTCAACTACCCAAACATAGACTGGGAGCATTACTCTAGCTCCAACACCCTAGCCCAAAGGTTCCTAGAATTTATAAACTCAATTGCTATGGAACAACTTGTTACCACTCCCACAAGAGGGGAAAACATACTGGACCTGATCATCACCAACATGGGGACTCTATGCTCCAGACCAGAAGTGTATCCCTCACTGGTAAGATCAGACCATAAACTAATCTCACTGGATATTCACATCCCGACCCCACCCCCTGCCCAGAAAACCACAGTGAAAAACTTCTCTAAAGCAAATTTCACACTCCTCAAAACTGAGGTGAAATCCTTCAAAGCCCCCGGGCCTGTGAAAAATACGACCCAGACTGCAGAATTCTTTATAAACGCATTCTATGAACACCTTCAGGAATGCATGGATCATGTGATCCCAAATAAAACCAAGACCCAATCCTCCAAAGGCAGACGTCCTGTCTGGTGGACCCCAGCCATAAACAAACTATGCAATAGAAGGAGGAAGCTACTAAACGATAGAGCAAAATCCCAAAAAGGGAAGGCATCACTGATCAGTATTAGCAAAAAACTACGGGCACTCATAAAATTGTGTAAGGCCAGCTTCGAGAGAAAAATTGCACAGGACACTAAGGATAATCACAAGGCTTTCTTTAGTTATGTTAGGAACCTGGGTGTTAATTCCCAGATATGCTCAGAATTAGTCCAAAATGACAAAAAATACACTGAACCCACAGACATTGCCAACATCCTAGCTGACAGGTTCAGCGCAAACTTCTCCCACCAAAAGGGCAAATATCTATCCCAGCAGAGTGCTGCCCCCCTGACATCTCAGATGCTCAGGTAAGAGCCACCCTCTCCAAAGCAAAAAAACACAGCATCAATGCGACCAGACGGTATCCTGGGCTGCGTCCTACATGAACTCCAAGAAGAGCTAAACTCAAACATAAAACTACTGTTCAGTCTCAGCCTTACTACAGGATATGTGTCCAAAGAGTGGTGTACAGCAACAGTGGTCCCTCTCCATAAAGGTGGTGCCTCAACGGATGCTGGAAACTATCGCCCCATAAGCTTGACTAGCTTGGTCTGCAAAGCTATGGAAAGGATCATCATGAACCTCATAAATAAAGATATTGGGGATCTACAGACACTGGATCCTACCCAGTTTGGCTTTGTTAAGGGCAGATCCTGCCTCTTAAACCTGGTTGATTTCTTTGAAACAGTCACCAAGGCCATTGACGAGGGGAAGGTGGTCCACACAGCCTACCTGGACCTCGCAAAAGCCTTCGATACAATACCCCACTTGGGCATTATAGATAAGTTCACCAGCTTAAATATAAACCCCTATGTCACTAGATGGATTGCAAACTGGCTCAAGGACAGAACCCACATGGTTAGAATTGCTGGAACCATGTCAGACTCCAAACCAGTTACAAGTGGTGTCCCACAAGGCTCAGTCCTGGGACCTCTCTTGTTCGGTATATATTTCTCGGAGGTACAGGCCAACATGGAAGAACTGTGGCTGACCAAGTTCGCAGATGACTGCAAAATGGGTGCCATAATGTACTCTCCAGCCGACACAAGCATCCTCCAAAAGGGCCTTATAGAAACAGACAACTGGTGTCAGAGCCATGGCCTCAAGCTAAATGCCAAAAAGTGTATAGTCAACCCCTTTTGCAAAAACAAAGTGCCCACAAATTACCACATAGGTGGCAATCCATTAAGTAAAGAAGAAGTAATTAGGGACCTGGGGACCCAAGTTGATAGCAATCTCTCATTTGACAACCACGTGGCCAAAGTGGTTAGAAAAACATTTTATATAGCCCACATAATCATGAAGGGATTCACATCTAGATCAGGGGAGGTCATTGTGCCTGTTTACTCATCCCTCATCAGGCCCATAATTGAGTACAATGCCCCTTTTGGGATGTACCTTACCAGACACCTGCAGCAACTGGAAAGACCCCAATAGTACCTCACCAAGAGGATCAAAGGGCTCAAACAGATGCCATATGCTGCCCGGTTAAAGAAACTCCAGCTCTACTCAGTGGCATACCACCTGTTCAGAGGTGATCTGTGCCTGACGTATAAAGCCATGTACAACCCGGAATTAATGGACATGCTGCACCTCAGAAAATCCAAATCCCATCGAGCTACGCGCTCGAGAGACTTGAACCTCAGCACTGAAATAAATAGGATATGCTGGAGGGACAGATTCATAACCCAGAGGCTCCCTTCACTCTGGAATAAAATCCCAGTCCAGGTTAGGCAGAGTCCCTCATTGACTCTCTTCAAGAGGAATCTTGATGAGTGGATGGGAGATCGTAGGTTTACCCGGGTATCACTTCTGTGTCACTGTTAGACAGAGGCACAGTATACTAACCTCGAAAAAGGGCATAGCAAAATTAATTTAAAATGGGTGGCGAAAGCCAAACACATTCTGGCTAGGCTTATAAATGCTCTAGGGCAGATAGCCTAGTATGAACCTATGAACCTATATATATATATATATATATATATATATATATATATATATATATATGTGCCCCTTTACATAACTTTCTCTCTTGTTATATATGTGTGTATGAGTGTGTGTGTATACATATATATAAATATATGTAAATATATACATATGCGTATGTATGTATGTATATATATATATATATATATATATATATATATATATATATATATATATATATGTGTGTGTGTGTGTGTGTGCGTGGATCTAGGACGTTTTATCGAAAGAGCAAACGTCCAAATCCATAACCACTGAACACACTTTAATGAAAGTGCTTTCATCAAAAAAGCGTGTTAATAAAAAAAAAAAAAAAACACGTTTCTGTTGGTGGGCTTCACTCCCCCTGCATCCGCCACATGGGGGACTTTGCCCCCCACACCCTCCCTACTTTAATATTCTCCCTCTGAGACCGCACTACAGTGGGGAAAAGGGAATTTTCCCTTATCCGCACCATAGTACGGCCTCGGCAACAGGCATACTTAACGCGAAAGTGCTTCTTCTGTGAAAAGCACTTTCGTGTAAGTATGCTCACCCTAAATGGATTCGGACATTTGATCTTTCGATCAAACGTCCTAGATCCATACTTATGTAGAAGGGTCAGTCTGAAGGAGATTGGAGACTGTAAAGTGGTGGCAGGGAAAGTGTAGTTAGGCAGCATAGGATGGTGGTTTGTAGGATGACATTGGTGATCAAGAAGAGGAGGATGAGTGTGAGGGCAGCACCAAGGATCAAATGGTGGAAATTGAAAAATGGTAATTGTGAGGTGATGTTCAGGGAAGAGTTAAGACAGGCACTGGGTGGCAGTGAAGAGTTACCAAATAGCTGGGTAACTACAGCAGAGCTAGTACGAGAGATGGCTAGAAAGGTGCTTGGTGTGACATCTGAAAAGAGGAAGGAGGACAAGGAGACCTGGTGGTGGAAAGAAGAAGTACAGGAGAGTATACAGAGAAAGAGGTTGGCGAAGAAGAAGTGGGATTGTCAGAGAGATGAAGAAAGTAGACAAGAGTATAAGGAGATGAGGTGCATGGCAAAGAGAGAGTTGGCAAAGGCTAAGGATAAGGCATATTACAAGTTGTATAAAAGGTTGGACACTGAGGAGGGAGAAAAGGACCTGTCCCGATTGACTAGACAGAGGGACCGAGCTAGTAAAGATGTGCAGCAGGTAAGGGTGATAAAGAATAATGAGGGAAACATACTCACAAGCGAGGAGAGTGTGTTGAGCAGATGGAAAGAATACTTTGAGGGGCTGTTGAATGAAGAGAATGAGAGGGAGAGAAGGTTGGATGATGTGTGGATAGTGAATCATAAAGTGCAGTGGATTAGCAAGGAGGAAGTAAGGATAGCTATGAAGAGGATGAAGAACGGAAAGGCTGTTGGTCCAGATGACATACCTGTGGAAGCATGGAGGTGTTTAGGTGAAATGGCAGTGGAGTTTTTAACTAGATTGTTTAATGAAATCTTGGATGTGAGAGGATGCCTGAGGAATGGAGAAAAAGTGTTTTGGTACCGATTTTTAAGAATAAGGATGATGTGCAGAGCTGTAGTAATTACAGAGGGATTAAATTGATCATTCACAGCATGTAGTTATGGGAAAGAGTAGTGGAAGCCAGGTTAAGAAGGGAGGTGATGATTAGTGATCAGCAGTATGGTTTTATGCCAGGAAAGAGCACTACAGATGCAATGTTTGCTTTGAGAGTGTTGATGGAGAAGTACAGAGAATGTCAGAAGGAGTTGCATTGTGTCTTTGTGGATTTAGAGAAAGCATATGACAGGGTACCTAGAGAGGAGTTGTGGTATTGTATGAGGAAGTCGGGAGTGTCAGACAAGTATGTAAGAGTGGTACAGGATATGTACAAGGGTAGTGTGACAGCGGTGAGGTCTGTGGTGGGAGTGATGGATGCGTTTAAGGTGGAGGTGGGATTACATCAAGGTTCAGCTCTGAGACCTTTCTTATTTGTAATGGTGATGGACAGGTTGACAGATGAGATCAGACAGGAGTCCCCGTGGCCTATGATGTTTGCAGATACCTGCTCTGTATCTGTAGTGAGAGTAGGGAACAGGTGGAGGAGACCCTGGAGAGGTGGAGATATGCTCTAGAGAGAAGAGGAATGAAAGTCAGCAGGACTAAGACAGCAACCCAATCACTCTAAAACTAAAGACATGAGATACATCTGTACTAGATACATGTTTAGAAAGTCCATTAGTTGTACTGAGTTTCCTGATGTTATAAACATGCTCCCTAATCTGATATCTAAGATGCCTATCCATCTTACCAACATAAAATTTGGCACAGGTCCTACAGCTAGCAAGGTAAACAACATGTTTACTATCACAGGTGCCAGAAACTTTAAAAATGTAATTTCTACCCTGATCAGGGTGAGTAAATGATGACCCACTATCTATATAGCTACACCAATTGCAATTCCCACACTGTTGAGTGCCAGTGCAAACACTTTGTAACCTATCCTCCTTCGGATAGCAAAGTCTCCTTTTAATAGATCTGTCATTTCTAAAACTGATCCTAGGAGTATCATCAATTATACCTGATACTTCACTGTCCGTCAATAACACCTGCCAGTGTTTCCTAATAATGTTAATATACCTATCCACATCAGAAGTGTATTTCAGAGAGACTCTCAGATTAGCCTGAGTTGAGATCTTATCTGAACTTTCAGAAGGTTGTTTCTTCATGGAGAAATAAGGTCTGGCTCTATCACTCCATTTACACATAGCTCTAGGTACTTGTTCAGACAAGGTCCTGTCATCATACCCTCTTTCTTTCAAGAAGCTTTTAACTCTATCCACTTCACTTTCAAAATCTTCTTCCCTCACATTTAGTCTTGAAGCCCGCATAACCTGATTTGCCACAACATTTCTAAATATATGGGAGGGATGCGCACTGTCACGATGTAAAAGATGGTTAACATGACAACTCTTCCTATACTGTTTAGTATATACATTCCCTTCCAGGTCTCTCAGTACTGCTACGTCTAAAAAATCTAAACCTTCATAGGATATCTTATGTGTGAATTGCAAATAATCTGTAGACTTGTTAACATGCTGCAAAAATCTGGACAAACACTCCTCATCTGGGTGTGCTTTAAAGTTCAGCTCTCATCCCACTGCCATTCTTACTGATGATGGAGTATATTAGCAAACAGGTCTGAAGGATCAGATCAACAGCATTGCAATATGCAGATGATGTGGCATTACAGGCAGACTCTGGTCAAAAACTTCAGCAAAGGCTAGGGGACTGGAATGCAAAACTAAAGGCAGATTGGATGAAACTGAGGAAAGATAAAACAGTTGTAATGGCAGCAAATGTGTGAAATGAGAAGAAGCTGAAACTTGAGATAGGAGGGAAAATAGTGGAACAGTTTTACAGCTTCAAATATGGGGGGGGGGGGGTAGTCGAGGTCTGAATGAAGAGGTCAAAACTAAAATAATAGGGGCTGCAGCCAACTGGCACCAAGTGTCAGGGGTAGTGCATGACAAAAGAATGTCAAAGAAACTGAAATGTAAGATGTATAAGGCAGTAGAGCAACCACTGCTACTTATCTGGCTCAGAAATCTGGACAGTGAAGGTAGAGCAGTCGAGGAAGCTAGAGGTGATGGAGATGAAGTGCCTGAGATGGGTGGTAGGATGCACCCTGTGAGACAGTCAGAGAAATGAGGACATCAGAGCAGAAGCCAGAGTAGCTCCAATTTGAAAAAAATCAAAGCAAACAGACCACTGTGGTTTGGGCATATGTACATGAAAGCAGAAGACAATTTGGTGAAGAATATTTGGGAGACAGGAAGAAGACAAAATGAAATGAGGATATCTAGCAAAGAGATGTATGGATGATGTGAGAGAAGCCATGTGACAGGCATGACTGTCAAAGAAGGTAGGGAGAGGCAGTGAATCAGCAGAGATCTCAGAGTTGACATTATACCCTCAACCCCCATGTA
The DNA here is from genome assembly GCF_019279795.1 of Protopterus annectens. Lineage (NCBI taxonomy): Eukaryota > Metazoa > Chordata > Ceratodontiformes > Protopteridae > Protopterus > Protopterus annectens. Next base: position 1,132,294,751 of record NC_056745.1, read on the forward strand.
GAAAGTGGGAAAAGGGGATCAAAGATTATGATCCTCTCCTTTATAGCTGACATGAAGCACTTATTATATGTTATGTTGTATTTATTTTGAAATGTCATACATTTAAATTTTGTAAAATTTAAAGTAAAAAATTACAGCTATACTAGAACCCCAAAATTAGCCTCAAATTGCCCTTCCCTCTCCATTGCACCTTCCTAAACACCATTGTTATTATTTGTGTGGAGAAGGCCAGTACTGAACTGGTAGAATGATCCTTTTCCTCTAACATACTGACTTTAATTGCTATCAGTGAAGTGCTGTGCTACAGCTAATATAAATGCACCTAAATAAAGTTTAGTAGAGGCTTTCTATGGTGGCACAAACAAACTTAAAATTAAACTAGAGTTTTTAGGTGGCTAAACTGCTTGTTTTTGCAGTGGAAAATGCATTAGCTCAAATATAGAAATGACCGACTGGACCATCATTTCTTCATGTGACTTGACTGCTAACAGTGCATAACCAAAAGGAGGTGTGAACAGCATAACTGCATTTGAAACTCCACTCCTCATTTGGCTAATGGATATGATGGTTATAGATTATAGATTAGAGATTACAGGCTGCTTCAGATTCTAGCAATCTAGAGCCATTGCAAGATCTGCCCTTTATAGCTGCCAGTATCCCAGCATTTACATCTAAACCTGCCTTCTGACAACTGTGGCTGTGGCTGATGCGTGCTCTTCCTCTCTGTTTCTGGGATTCCTTTGTTTTTCCCCTAAAACCATGTTGGTTGTTTTATATTACATGCAGTATTTTTCTCTAGCCCTTTTGATGTAGGTCTTGCCTAAAAATGCTTCATGGACCAGCTCAGTAAAGGAACTGGGCTAGGGGATGGGGCTCCACCTTGAAAGCTGTGAGGGACCATTATGGATGTTAGGAGGTCCACTGTGGATAGAATCTGGCCACCTTGTCCTACTACTGGTATGTAATTTGGGTTGGTTTCATATTTTTTAGATAAATTTAATGAAATTTGCTGATTTTATCCTGTATTTATTATGTGCTTTTTTAAAAACATTTTATTTGTTCCACACAGCATGAGTTGCTCTTGCAGAACTTTCATCTGCTATAATTTCAAGAAAGATTCTTTCCATTCATTAGACGTAAAAGCAGATGGCTGTATGCCTCTCCTTGCCCTAATTTAATGCACAAATTATAACCCACCTCATAGCTACAGAATGATGCATACTTCATAATGCAATTCTCAGAAAAGGCTGGAGAACTACATGGATATATGTTATTGTGTTATGTATTGGTGATGAGAGAAAGAGACCATCTCTCTCACACACACACACACACACACACACACACACACACACACACACACACACACACACACACACACACACACACACACACACACACACACGCATCCATAATGTGAAGTTTTGTCACTATGTGCATGTGGCTGAACCCAAAGAGAAGTGGTGTGTCTACTTTACACTGGTACAATATTTCATATGACTGCAATTATGGGGAGTACATTTGCATTCATTTAAAGTTATTTAGTTATGCATCATAGCCAAACAACACTCCCACACGTTCACCATGCCAGACCATTTCCAAACCACCAGAGCAGTTTAATGGAGTTTAATCATTCACATCTGAAGGTATACATTGCCCTTCATACCCTTTACTTAGTATTCAGTATTGAAATGAGATATTTTTCAAAGCCATGTGCACAAACTGTAATGCAAATGAATGTAAGATGATGGGTTTTTAAACTCCAGCTGCTAAATTTTTATAAGTTGCATTATTAACAGTCATTCTTTTGTCCGGGCTGCTTTACCCAACTGTCTGCTAAGTCTCTAAAATGGGTTGTTTTAAGGCCTCATTGCCTAACTGGATCTATCGTGTTGACAGAATAATGTGAAATACTCGTATTTATTGTAGGAAATCAGTTCTGTCTGAAACAGTTTAAAGTGCAGTCAGTTAAGCGTGACTACCTGGTATGAGAGGCCTTCCACTGCAGAAGAAAGCAAAGAGTGTGTCCTTGTGCTTTTATAAAGCCTGATAATTTGAAATCACAGCTTTGGCTCAAGTCTTGGATGATATATTATGAAGCGCATTCAGTAAGAGGATCATAAAACGAAATGCTTTTTGTCTGGAGTAAGAGTGGTTTCTGGTAATAGCCATTCAAGCAGATGCTTACAATGTCATAAACATTTGTTTACTGACACATATCGCTATAGAGACTGATTAATTGAATGCTGCATCACTCTACTTTGGAATATAAAGTCTTCACTTCAAGAGCAATGCTTCGTATGTAATAATTACTGAAACTGAATTATGCAACTGTATAAGGAGGCTCCTTTTACTAAGGAAGTACTACGATTTATTGTGTGGTCTTTTTACTGACTATTAAAATATCACAGCTTAAAATCTGTTTTGAAATGTAGTCATTATCTCAGTATGTTAGAGATACTTTATTACAGGTGCTGTAGTCGGATGTGGTGATTTGACGAAGATGGAAAAGGTGAGCGTTTTGTTTTTGAAAATGTTTCCTTTTTCTCTAAGCTTATACAACTTCAGAGGTGTGAGAACATGGGGACAGGGGGTCACCTGCAAAAGCAGCTATAGTTTTGCACACTTTTGTAATGCAGTTTTTGAGCTGTTTTATTTAGACAAGTCCTTTAGGATGGTTTACATCTCATCGAAAGGAAACATGGCATTCCATTATACAACCCTGTTGTAAAATATTTATTTCTGCAACCAACTGTTAAATTATAAAATATTATACAGAAAAATACAAGGAACCATGGGTTAAGTTGCATCGGGGGTTACAGTAACATTGATTTAACCTTACAGGTGTAGATTTGATTTTAAGCATAATTGATGGTCTCAGACTCGGTAACGTGTTAACTAGAACTAATTAAGGCATTCTGACATCAAATGATAGTAACTAATATTACTAATGATCTCATATGTAACTGTGGCAAAAATTGCTAAGTCTGCACCACATGAAGCTTTTAGAAAGTCTTGCAGTAGATAACCTTTGCCAACCCATTTAGCGCATTCTGGTCAGAGCATACTTCAGTTGTGTTACCAAGTTGGGGTTGGGAGGGTGGCCTAATGGTTAAGGTGTTCGCCTTGCAAGCACAAGGTCTAGGGTTTGAGTCTCACAAGGGATAATTGGCTAGGCTAAAAATGGCTCGCAAGGGCAGTTAGCTTAGTACTAATCTATGAACCTATGAACCTAAGTCTCTGCATATCAGAACAAAATCTTGAGGACAGGATTAAGGTTTCTACCTTATAAAATAGCCAGGGATGATGTAAAGACAGAAACTTCTATAGTTTCATTCTAACAGATACTTCCTATGTCCTTCCTCTCTACTTTCTTTCACCCACTTCAGGGTTCCATTATCTTTATCCTGCCTTTTAAATTAACTAGACAACAGTGCAGCCTACCAAAACCCAGAAAATGTCAAAGGAATTAATTGTATTTCATATATGGAGAAGATTATAGTAGTAACATCAGGTATCAATGCAGATTTTGTACTAATACCTTTAATAATTCTAAAGTGATCTTTGGATTCCCTGTACATTGCGACCATGATAAAGTCTGATAAAATACCATTCTGATAACATAAGAAGGTTCATTTGTTGTTATTAGTATGCCAGTTCCTCCCAAAACAAGAGAGAAATCCCAATAAAAGACTTTCAGACTTTTTTATCCTTGTTTCTTCCAGATAACTTATGGCTCTGCTAAATAACAGATACTTATTCAAGCTAGGTTTGTATTGTCTTCATTTCGTTTAAGCAAATTATTTCCCGGTTCATAAGTGTTATACAAGGAACATTACTTAGAGTACACGTCTATCTCAACTGACTTTGATTGCCCATTTCTTGTTTCCATTGGTATGCTTCCTGTACTTATTTTAACCTGTTGTATTCCTTCAGCTGCATTTTACAAAGGAGGAAGGTGGTTCTAACCTCTGCATGTGCAGAACTCTAAATGAGATCCATTTGGAGAAAGACTGAATCTATCCTAAAGAGTTAGGCTTTGTTTGTTTTGTTTTTTTGCTTCTGGTCAATGCACATTACTGTTAACTTGTTATTGGAGTTTTATAAATTTTAAATGCTGTTTTGTACAAAATGTGGCCATGAGTTCATCACTTCTACATTTGACAGTAATGTGTGATGTACTAACCTTATTTTTGGAGTACTATGCAGGAGTGAACTTGCAAACAGGTCAGCGGTTATTCAAAGGTACCTAAAGTCATTTTTAATGATTTTTAGTCTCCAAACGTGTGGCATAGCATTCAAAGTGTTCAAAATAATTTCCAAGTATTTGAAATGTTCTAAATAGCGGCATAATGATTAAAGTGTTTAAAATGTTCAAGAAGGCCAAAATGTCCAATTTCTTTCACAATGTACAACTTATTTGCAGTAACTAAGACTTTTCAAAGTGTTCATAGTGTTCCAGATATTTGCAGTGTTACATTATAGCATTTTCAGAGAGATTGTTGTGCATTAGAGCAAAATTACAAGTACCAGGTCTATACTTATGTTTAAAAACAATTTGTTGTTATGGCAGTAGTGTTTGCATGTGAAAAGTTCAATGATTATATTTATAGCAGACCTACCCAAATAGAGACTGATCACCAACCACTAGTGACAATTTGGAAAAAGCCAATGCATACAGCTCCAGCACGACTGCAGCACACGATGCTAAAATTGCAAAAGTACAGGTTCAGTATCGTTTATAACAAGGGCAGATACTTGTACCCTGCCGATGCCTTGTCATGAGCATCCAGACAAGCAGAGCAGCATGAAAATGAAACTGCAGACTTGGAAGTCATGGAAGTCAGAAATGTTTCGTCATCACGGCTTGAACTGAGACATCACACAGCTTCAGACCCAATTCGCCAGAAGCTGAAAAACATTATCCGTCAACGATGGCCAACACGATAAACCAGTTTACCACTTCACATTCAGCAGTATACTCCATACCAAGATGAGCTCATGATGAAAGATGGAATAATCATGAAAGCTCCAAAAGTGGTCATCCCTAAAGCATCACAACAGGATATATCAAAATCTTGCATTGTGGTCACTCAGGCACTACTTCAACCAAAAGACGGGCAAGAGGCATTGTATTTTGACCTTCTAGGTCCAAAAATATAGAGAAGGAAATGCTAGCATGTTCAGTTTGCAACAGCTCCAAACTCCATCAACAAAAATAACCACTTTAGCTACACCATATTCCTGAATTACCATGGTTGACGGTTGATATAGATATTTTCGAATGGAATGGTCAACATTACTTGGTGTTAGTGGACTCTTACTCATATTGGTTTGAAATTGATCGACTTCCTAACTTGACACCCAGCACAGTCATTACAAACTTGAAGAGACATTTTTCTATCCATGGTAGTGTGTACAGTCATGTCTGACAATGGTACACAGTCTACTAGTCAGCAGTTTAAGAAATTTGCTGAATCTTAAGACCTTGTTCATATTATTAGTAGTCCTTAGTCTTACCTCATCATGGCTAACATGTCCCTGAATTGCCAAATACAGCATCATGGGAGCAGGTCCTTTCTATCATGAGCCGTACTGCTCACACAAGGACCTTTAATGTATTCCCTGAAGTGAGTGCCATTATGACATAATTCTTTTTTAGTGAGCTGTAAACCAAAAAGAGCGTACAAACAACAACAAATTCAAAAAACTAAGTGCTGCAGGAGTCAAAGTGATAAACCAAACGGAGCTTGAATAAAAAGATTTAATGAAGCGCTTTCCGTCTGCACTATGTGCAAACTTCTTCAGAAAAAGTGTTAACATTCAAAAACACATATAAATAGATTCAGGTTTAACTAATTAACCAATCCAATTAGAACAAACCAAATCCTCCACCTTCTTAAAGACACAATAAAAACTAGATATTTAACTGTCATGACACAATTTTTGCAGTTTACTTCTACATACAGTATGGAAGCAATTGCTTATCTTGACATTTGGTTAACTAAGAACAGTGAACTGAATAGCTTTGTGGCAAGTATTCATAGGAAAAACACATACTCAAATTCCTTTTTGCATTTTTCAAGTTGCCACCCATATTATCAGAAGCGGTCAGTCATTAAGGGCCAGCTAGTTAGAGCGGCACGTATTGTGAGTCAGGAAGAGGATTTTTGCGAAGAGTGTCGATTATTGAAAAGTATGTTTGTTCATCAAGGGTACCCTACAACTATGTTAGATGACTTGATAGATGAAGTCAAGTATAAAAGGTTGAATGGTATGTACAAACCTATTTTGGGTATTAAATTTATGCAGACAGAACAGGTGACTAACTTTGACGTTACAATGCCTGTTAATGTGGATTACATTTCTGCCACATTAAGTAACCCAGGACCAAGGTTTATTACTACATACAACATGCATAGTTACATCTGTATAGACATTATTCAGAAAAACTGGGGTTTGTTCAAAAGTAACCCCAGTATTTATAACAAAATGGGTGATAACCCTAGTGTCACATTTAAGAGGGGTAAAAATTTGAAATCACTCCTGGAACATCAACGCCATATTTATCCAAAAACAGTAGGGGCATACAAATGTCAAAGTTGTAATTTTTGTAGGTGCATACTAGTGACTAATAGGTTTACAGTGCAGGGCATAGTATATAAGTTAAAATGTAGATCTAATTGTAACTCAAAAATGGTTGTTTATTTAGTTGTGTGCCAAAGATGTCCTGCTTTTTATGTAGGTAAAACTGAACGGAAGCTCCGTGAAAGAATGTATGAGCATCAATATGCCATCAGTAAGAAAAAGCAGGACAATGCACTTGCTAAGCACATTATTAGTCACACTGAGCATAGCTTCAAATTTTCAGTTATTGATCAAATTCACCACGATACAAGGGGAGCCCCCTCACCCTTACAGTTGGAGGAATTAGAATTAACATGGCAGATCAGACTCAACACTTACAATTTTCCAGGCTTGAATGAATCATGTTCATTAAGTAGCATATTGAAACTGAGAAGCTTAAAGAGGTGACGCTGATTTTTTTAGCAGCATTACTAACAATGGCAAGTGTACTTAAACATTGTTGGTTACATGAGAATTTTTAAGTTATTTTGTTAATTAATTTTTTGTATTACATTATATGTATATACTTGTTTTATTGGTTTTCATAATATGTAGTTAGACTTTAACATTTTATTCACCAGTTACTTTGCATGTCATGACAGTTAAATATCTAGTTTTTTTGTGTCTTTAAGAAGGTGGAGGATTTGGTTTGTTCTAATTGGATTGGTTAATTAGTTAAACCTGAATCTATTTATATGTGTTTTTGAATGTTAACACTTTTTCTGAAGAAGTTTGCACATAGTGCAGATGAAAAGTGCTTCATTAAATCTTTTTATTCAAGCTCCATTTGGTTTATCACTTTGACTCCTGCAGTACTTGTTTTTTTAATTTGTTGTTGTTTGTACGCTCTTTTTGGTTTACAGCTCGCTAAAAAAGAATTATGTCATAATGGCACTCACTTCAGGGAATTCATTAAAGGTCCTTGTGTGAGTAGTATGGCTCATGATAGAAAGGACCTGCGCCCATGATACTGTATTTGGCAATTCAGGGACATGTTAGCCGTGATGAGGTAAGACCTCATTATCAGATAATTTGCATATCTCTGAATTACAGTTACTATCATAACGTGCATATCACTGCTGATCTGAACATTGTGGTAATACAGTGGTGTTAGTGTAGTCACTGGCTCCCCTAAGTCACTCTCCCACATACACAAGTATACAACACAGAAACACACACATAAACACCTTAGTCCCTGTACCTGTCACTGGCCTGTTTGCCCTCCCATGGCTCCTTACTACCACCCCAAATCACTGTCCTGAAGTCGGGTCAGTTATGGCATGAATAGTCCTTGGTGTCTACTGCTCCCCAACTCTTGATCCCTGTTCTGTTTTGTGTGCCATAAATGCACAACTCTTTCAAGTAATCCCTGATGGCTAGTGCTCCTCCCACCCCTGATCCCCATACTGATGTCTGTGTTGTTAATGCACTAAAGTTAAGTGTTTCCCCCTACTGATGTCCATGCTGTTAATGCACTGAAGTTAAATGTTCCCCCAACCCCCTGATCCCCATACTAATGCCAGTGCCATTAAGGCACTGAAATTACATGTATCCCTGGTGGCTACTGGTTTCCATCCACCCTTTAACAGTGCTGATGTCTTTGCCATTAATGCACTGAGGTTACCTGTATTGATTGTGTCTGCTGACTCTCCTTGTTCCCCCTGTACCCATACCATAGTCATTGTAGGTACCTGAACATGGCGTTTGGGCTGTATTCAATACCATGATGTGGTGGTGCCTGCCATGTTAATCTGCATGGCTGATTGATTTCTTGAATTGCTCAGCATGTATATGCCTTCCTAGTGGAAGTCCCAAGAAGAGAACACATTGCTAATTAGCACATGCCTCTCCCCTGGACTGTCTTATTAGCATTCAGCATGGCCACAGGGCCAGCTAGAGCAACATACAGCACCATGTTATGAGAGTTACTGAATTCAGAAAAAGGTACTTGCTCCATGCATACAGAGGTGTACATTTCATGGTACCTCATGAATCCCCCACATTGTTTCTTGTTATAGTTACAATATTTTTATAACTAATTTTATAAAACATTACTGTACCCAACTCTTCCAAATCCTATACTATATTTGGCATGCCATTTTATTTCATAGTGCATTAGCTATTACTAAGTAATATTTTACAAAACAAAGGAAAAGTGTTTACCACCTTCTGCTGGCCATTGGATAAGCTAACTTAAAATATGCTGTCATCAGTAATTATTGAGATGAAACAAAAGAGGAGACCCACTGTGACCAATTGACAGAGTCAGTAGCCAGTATTAACAGGTCCTAGGAGCTATAATGTTAGCTGAAAAGCTTGAAAAATACCAGAATTAAAAGAATCTATTGATCAGAAATGAGTCCTAGGGGTTAATCCTGCTTACCTTCAAGACTTGACGTTTCTTGATTGTCTGCAACGTGCTCAACGGTGGTCAACAGTATCGCACACACTCTGAAGCCACAGAGATAGGTAGATAGGTTTGGTGAAAATCTTACTACCTTATCCCCTCCTAACTTACAACAAACCCTCCCCCAAACCCTCCACCTTACATATCTGAAGAACAAGTCCTCAATGCCCTATCCAAGGCAAAGAACACAACATCTTTGGGACCAGATGACATCCCAGGCTGCCTTCTAAACAGGCTAAAACATGAACTACCATCCTCACTAAGTACACTTTTCAATCATAGCCTAACCATAGGCTTTGTTCCTGTGGAATGGAGAATAGCTACAGTTATTCCCCTCCACAAAGGTGGCCTGGCAACAAACCCAGGGAATTACAGAGCTATACGCCTGACCAGCCTAATCTGTACGGCCATGGAATGTATTATTATGGACCTCATAAATAAAGACACAGGTTACCTCCAAATCCTGGATCCTACCCAATTCGGCTTCATGAAGGGCAGATCCTGCCTGTTAAATCTGGTGGATTTCTTTGCAAGTGTGACTAGGGCCATCAATGAGGGCAAATCTGTGCACACAGCATACCTTGACTTGGCAAAGACTTTCAACACAATCCCACATTCAGGCATTACCAATAAACTTAGAAAACTGAATGTAAACCCCTTCATTGTAAAATGGGTTGCAACTGGCTCACAAACTGGACACACACTATCAAAGTGGGTGATTCCACATCACCCAGCAAACCTGTTACCACTTGGGTGCCACAAGGGTCAGTGCTGGGCCCCCTACTGTTTGGTATATACTTCTCAGAAGTTCAGGTCAAAACTAAAGGTTTGTGGCTGACCAAGTTTGCAGATGACTGCAAACTAGGTGTAATCATTGAACCCCCAAATGATGTCAGTATACTTTAGGAGGGTCTCACACAAACCAACAACTGGTGTATTAGTCATGGTCTCAAACTGAATGTGAAGAAATACATCATCATTCCCTTTGGCAGAAACAATGCGCCTTCACACTATGAAATCAACAACAATACCCTAATTGGTAAGGGACCTGGGATCACAGGTTGACCGTGACCTTAATTTCAACCACCACGTGTCTACCATTGTAAGGAAAGCTTTCCACATAGCTCACTTGATTAGTAAAAGCATCGCCTCAAGAGCAAAAGTTATATCCCCCCCCTATACCCTGCACTTATCTGGGCCATAATTGAGTATAATGCCCCATTCGGTATATAACGTAGTAAGCACCTGCAGGAATTAGAGAGACCACAGAGGTTTCTAACAAGGAAGATTAATGGCCTCCAGCATGTGCCTTACACAGACCAGCTAAAGTCCCTTTCACTATACTCTGTATTGTGCAGGCTTCTTAGGGGAGACTTATGCCTGGGCTACAGAGCAACCCAAGACCCAAACCTAATGAACTTATTGAATATCCATAAATCAAATGGGTCTAGGGCTACCCTTTCCAGGGAATTAAATATGGCCTGTGACTTAAATAGGACATGCTGGAGGGACAGATTTTTCTCCAAGTGACTACAAAGTCTTTGGAACAGGCTACCAATTCATGTGAAACAGAGCACCTCTATGACACTGTTCAAGAGGAAATATTTTACAAAACAAAGGAAAAGTGTTTACCACCTTCTGCTGGCCATTGGATAAGCAAACTTCTTACCGGGGATAGTGACCACAACCATCCTGAAATGGGCAGTCATCAATAAATGCAATCTTGGGTACTTAGTATGTCTATGGTATTACATTGGGTTGAGACAGCTAGGCTTAAAATCACCTCCAGGGGGTGATAGCCTAGTAATCTCCTATGATCCTATGATCCTTTGATCTTCTGAATGTTGTTGGAGAGTCCCCTGTTGTTGTTGTTTGTGAAATCCAAGAGAGATGGTACCGATGTTTTCCTTCACTTACTCAATCTTGGAAACATTTCTCGAGACAAATTGCTTGATTCATCTTCTCAAAGATTAATGTCCAGACAGATTAGAACAACTTTACCAATCAGTAAATAATTGTTAGTACCAACTGTAAAGAGCATGGTGTATGTCTCATGTATTCAAATCTTTCATCTTTGAGATGGTTATGAAAGTCAAGCCAGTGTAGTGACTTGAGGGCAAGACAATGATGGGATTTGTAAGGCAAGTTAGCAGCAAATCTAGCCACTTTGTTATAGGTAGATTCAAGCATAGAGAGAAGTGTAGACTGAAGGTTAGTAAAGATTTGTGCGCTATAAAAATATTAGGGAGGAGAGAGGCATTGGCAAGGGTTATTCTAGTTTCAGGAGTGAGAAATTGTTTATTTCTATAAAGAAGACCAAGCTTTTGATGGGTTTTCTTTATACTGTGATGTATGTGAAGGTCAAATTTCAGTTGGTCATATATAATTACTCCAAGGAGCTTGGTATGGGTTTCTGGAGCTATTATAGTGCTGTTGAGTGAGGAGATAGTGAAGGAAGATTTAAGAGAGAGATGAGATTTTGGAAGAAACAGTAATAATTTTGTTTTTTTGGGGGGTTAAGTATAAGGTGTTGAGTTAGCCAAGTTTTAGTCTGGTTAACAGATGTTTGTGTGAGAGTTAGTAGTTCAGTAGGATTGTCAGCTATAGATATAATGGTAGAGTCACCTGCATACTGTATGAGAGAAAACTGGGGACAAGAGTTGTAGAGTTCATTAGTAAAGATGTTAAAAAGGATGGGTCCAAGGATAGAGTCCTGAGGAACACCTGTATTAATAGGGAGAAAAGGAGAGAGAGAGCAGAGAGCCATTTGACAGATTGGTACCGGTCTGAGACGTAGCTGCTGAATCAAACGATAGTTGTTGGGGAGAGGTTAAGTTGAGAAAGTTTTGAGAGAAGGATAGAATGAGAGACTGTGTCAAAAGCTTTGGACAGATCTAAGAATAAAGAAGAAATGAGTTTATTATTGTCTCTGGCTTGAGAGATACTATTGGTAAAATAAATAAGTGCAGTGGAGGTACTATGGTGTGGACGAAAGCCATGTTGGGTAGGGGTGATTAGATTGTATTGCAGTAGGTGGGCCAGGATGTGTTTATGTATACAGTGTTCAAGGTCTTTGGAGACAAGAGAAAGTATTGCAATTGGTCGAAGGTTTGAGAATTCTAAGGAGTTGCCACCCTTGTGTATAGGAATAGTATAGAATTTTTTCCAGAGAGTTGGAACAGTTGATTCGGTAATAGAATGGTTAATTAGGATGGAAACTGGGCATGCTATGGATGGTGCAGCATGTTTTAGGAAGATAGATGGTAGGTTGTCAGCTGATGAGGAACAGGGTTTTAGCTTAAGGAGGAGTTTTTTAATATAGCTAGTGGGGACTGTTTTAGGGAAAAGAAGAGGTTAGCCTGAGGTGTTGTTCTTGTAGTTTGTAGGGGGTGGGGTGGGGAAGAATTTTGCATAAGTTG
>NC_056745.1:1132314700-1132349700 GCF_019279795.1 Protopterus annectens
TGCCTTATCTGTAACATATGTAATCAGTTTACCCAATTTCAGGTCGTCTGCATATAGACTGTAGAACACCTCAGATGAAAACGTTAGTTCTGAAAGATACAATCTAAACAAGTAAGTGCTTAGGACAGAGCCCTGTGGGACACCCGGACTGAAACCAAGGATTTCACCTGTCTAGTTGCTGTATGACACTTGCCATGTCCTATTTGTATGCCATGCAGCTATCCATCTTATCAAGAGTACATCAATTCCTAGTTGTTCTAATTTATTGATCAGTGTTTTGTGTATGACCCTGTCAAATGCTGAAGTTAAATCTATATAAATTATATCACAGCACAATTTTTCTTTCATAGCTATTATATTGTTGTAGAACATCATGTTACAAGTGGTAGTAGATCTATTTCAACATATGTGTGCTGACATATGGTTTCAAGTACCATCCTATCCATTTCTGACAATAACTTATCCAATATCACCTTCTCCATAATTTTTCACAACATGAAAGTAGACATAAAGGTATATATGACTCTGGGATTGTCCTACTCCCCTTTCCCTTAAAGATAGGTTTAATAAGTGAGTTTCTCCAATCTTGAAGAATCTCCCTATATTTATATGACCTAGATATAATTGTACCGTAAGTTCTTGCTGAAGTATTCTGAGATCATTGTTACTAATTCCGTCTCCTCCCTGTGCTTTGTTTGGATCCAGTTTGTGCAGTTCTTTTTCAATATAATCTAATCTGATTCCAGTATCTAAGGTTAATTGGATGTCAGCAGGACAACTTATCACCCCTTTTGTGGAGCCAAACTGTTTTGCATAAGATTTTGTAAATATATTTATAATCTGTTGTGTCTGAGAATAAGTTTTAGAATCTGCACGCAGTTTATCAATTTGTATGTCGTTACACCTTGCACATCTTATGTATTTATAAAAAGGTTTCCTATTATGCTCAATATCTTTAGATAAATTTTCTTCACATTTTTCTTGATCTTGTCTCACACTATGCTTAATCTGTTTGTCCAGCTTGTTTATTTCAGTTTTCAAAGTTGTAGTTTGACCTGTCTTCCATTTCTTATATTTTATGTCTCTTGCCTTAATCAGATATCTTGTTCTTATGGAAATATATCCCCCTGAAGTTGTATGCCTAGGTTGTGATGTTAGACATTTTTTTTAATTTTTGCACTCAAACAATTTCTCTTTCAAAACTTTCCACATTTTATTTGCAGTTTTTCCACTGGACACCTCACTCCAGTTAGTTTTACATAGTGACTGTTTTGCTTCCATATAATCTGTAGTTAACCTTCTGTGCATTAGTTTAGATTCCAGTTTGGCAGAATTATCTACCAACAAATTAACCTTTATAATCCAATGATCACTGCACATCAACAGTGGTAAAACTTGACTTGAAGTAACAGTAATTTCTTTAAGAATACAAACAATGTCTAGTATGTTCCAACCCTTGGTAGTTTTTTTACAAGCTGTAGCAATTGCTGTTCCTGAATATACATTGTGAATAATTTCCTTACTAATGTTGTTGAATCAATATATTTCCAGTCTGTCTCTGGCAAATTTAACTCCACATCTAATATTATTTTTCCCTCCTGTGTTTCACGCAAGAAATGTATGAATTCCTCTACGTCATTTGCACTTGACTTTGGTGGTCTATACACTCCAACAATTGTTATATGTTCCATGGTTGTCTTTATTGTCACAGTTACACAGTCTATAGTATTGGTGTTATCATTGAAGATGTAATAATCACAGGTCTCATAACTATCTTTAATCCCTATCGTAACACCTCCACCTGTTTTTTAGTTATGTATGTTACTGTACTAGTATATTCAGCTGATTCCCTACTCAGCTTCAGATACAAACTCAACTTGCCTTCAGTAATTCAGAAAACTTAATCACAAACTCAAAACTGTTACCAAATCCTAACAAATATAAATGAATGCATTTATACTCTTAATACTATTGCCCAAAATACTGCAAGTATAGTCCTAGTGTTACCAAATAAAATAACTCCTAAACAGGTTAATCAAACCAAGCTATCAGGATTAATCATAGATGAACACCTCATATTTGACTATCACATTAACTATGCAGTGGAAAGCTTACCAAAATTTGGTATACTGTATAAAATTAAGGCATATCTCACATCTGTTCTCCACAACTGTCATTTTAATAAACATCAAAAAACATTGTTGTAGAAACTTGGAAAGTGTGACACCAAAGTAATTAAATTTGTCACCAACCTACCTAAATGAACTCATGACTGTGTAGCGCTTCACCAAGTACACCGGTTATGGCTTCCAAGAAAGTAAAAAAACAATGTTTACTAAAAAAATAACCATATGATCAGAGGAAAGCGTACATAACATTTTATTAAAGTCAAACAAATACCCTGGCGTTAACACCTTTATAAAATATCAACTCAAGAGAACACTATAATCCCAGCATCTAAATCAAATCTTTATTATTAAATTGAATACAGTAAACTCTCAGTTAACTGACAACCATGGGGGTTGGTAGATGCTGGATAACTGTAGTTTCTGGTTACTATTAAAAATAGGCCTGACTAATACTGTACCCTATACTATTTGTTTGGATTGACTTGTTCTCAGGTTGGGGAGAGAGATAATTTATTCCTATCTTCCTTTTTAAAACTCTAAAACTCTAATAACATAAGGTATGCTTCTGCGGGGAGAGGGGGGACAGAAAATGCAACAAATGAAAATTGTACTGTATTTCTTCGACTTTTTTTGCTGGTTGCTTGAGAGTGCTGGTTGCTTGAGTTCCGGTTAACTAAGAGTTTACTGTAATCATAATGGTGACTTACTCTGTGCAGTGTGTGTGTGTGTGTGTGTGTGTGTGTGTGTGTGTGTGTGTGTGTGTGTGTGTGTGTGTGTGTGTGTGTGTGTGTGTGTGTGTGTGTGTGTGTGTGTGTGTGTGTGTATGTGTATGCATGCGCATGTGTGTGCATGTGTGTGTGTGCGCATATATATATATATATATATGTGTGTGTGTGTGTGTGTGTGTATATATATATATATATATATATATATATATATATATATATATATATACATACACACATATATATATATATATATATGTGTTTATATGTGTATATATTTTGCACACACGTACACACACACACACACACACACACCTGTTGCAGGTAATTTGTAGTCTTTGTCTACATTCCAAACCTATAGGCACAGTTGTTTGGTCTATAAACTAGAGTCATCGCCAGCTTTATGCATTTCTCCTAGACACATCCTTCCATTGAGAGAATTACTGAGAGCAAAATAGGAAATTGTTGTATAGATAGTTACCTTCTGGCCAGTATAACCTTGGCTCTATAGTGCAGCAAATCTCTCATAATCCATTTCTTCCACTGCCAATCATTTAAGATCTTTTAACTCTTCAGTAGTATAAAGTATGTCATTGCCAGCCGTTAGTCTCTCTCTTGGCAGATGTAAAGCTACTCTGTAATATTCCTTTGTTTTTTTTTTTTTTTTTTTTTTTTTTTTTGGAAGCATTATCTGTTTGAAAATGAATGTAAGAAACCATCTACAAAGAAACCTCACTTATCTGATTAAACAAGCCTTTCCATTTGGTGTCATTTAAATTCTTTGGTATTATTGATCTCGGTCAGACTACATGGAATCTTTGTGATTTTCCCTTCCTCATATTTACAATCTTTATAAGGCCTTTTAAGTTATGCTCTTTTATATTTATCAGTTAAAGTTCACATATCTGACATTTTTGTTTATTTTTCAGTTTATTGTCATATGTCACCAGATATTGAAGTTAAATAGAATTTTACAGTATCTTCCATCTGATATATTTTCCATATTGCACTTTAAACATCCTTTTAAATGGGTCTGTATCATAAGATTGACAGGTGAAAATGTTGAATCTCACTTGTTCAACACCAAATGTCAAACTCCAAGTTTACTGAATGGCCAAAACACTGAAAGAAATTGGTTGGCCAAACACCAACACCACACTAAAACAAACATATTTAAGTGGGGGGCTTCACACCCCCCACCCCCCACACACCCCTAACTAAATATTCTAATTCCGAGACCGCACTACAGTCAGGGAAAGGGCAGGTGTCACAGAATGGCCAACCAATTTCTTTACGTTGGAAAGAAATCGGTGTTTTGGTCGTACAGGAATCTTGGAGTTTAACATTTTGGTGTCGAACAAGTGAGATTCGACATTTTCACCTGTTGATCTCATGATATAGACCCTTTTAACGACCTATTACTAAAGCAAACTTTTTGTTGAGAAAGTAGCTATTACTTTAGCCACTTGAAATGTGTAGGCTTTGAAGTATGGAAACTTTACACACATTTTTATGTATGTCATAGTACTTTTGAAATAAAATCATTCCTTCATACCAGTATTTTTTTTTTTTGTCCTTGCATGAATATTATGGTGGTCCAAAGAATTCATTAATATTCTTTGCATGTTTTGTGGACCTTGAGAAACCATATTACTAGGAATCTTGGAATGTCTTGCTGCACATATTAGAGCAGCCCTTCTGTGTGCCATTCAGTCCTGGTGTTTGTAGAGCAAGGCTAGTGTCTTCATTTTTTTATTTTTTAAGTAGAATATGTTCTTGGATGATGTTAGCTCCACAATTTGTGATTTTTTTTTTCTGGCTGCTGTATATCTCAGTCTCAACATCTTCTTATCCATCTAAAATGAGCAGTCCACTGGAATAACATCTTTACTTCTCTATCTGCCCTAAAAATCAGCCTTCACCATCATGTTTATGTCATTCAGTAAGATATGTATTATGGAATGGAAGGTATTTTGTGCGAGGGAAATGTTTGCTGTGAAGACAGTAATTTTGTTTCAACTTTCATAGGCATGGGTAAGTGTTATGCAGCTTCTTAGAATGGATTTGTGGCCTACTTTCCCCTTTTTTCTTTGCAGAGTGTAACACTTAAGAGTCTTACTAAAATGCTTATTCTATGCAACTTCTATGGCAGCTCACAGCTTTTTTCTTGTATTTTCTTCGAGACTTAGCAACAAGTGTTGCTTTGTGTTACAGAGAAGTTATTTTTCTGTGATTTGCAGATACTGAAGGGCTATGTGGCATCAGTAGATGCAGGGGAACCCAGTTACTTTACATCATAGAAGCTGACTTTGGCCTATTCATGCTGACAAGGAACAGCTTAAGTGACATGTTAGAGTGAATAAAGGATGATTGAAATGTCATTCTGTTATTCCCTGCAGAACTCTCACTCAGAACACAATGATATGTTAATTGACATATCAATCATCTTTCGCCCACCACATGATGTTATCAGAGTGGGCAGTGGGGTTTCTTAGCAACCGGAAAAGAGTGAACACTAGGGAGTAAATATTTAACATTTGTGATGTTCAAAACAAAAGCATCCACACAAAAAGTCCAGGAGACTGTGCCAAGTGAAACTGGTTTTATGATAAACTATAACCATGCAAAAATGGCTTTTTAAATCTTTTTTTTCAGTTTCATTATCAAACCTAAAAAAGCTTACGGTTTTGATACAGCTACACCTATCATGAATACTGAATTTCAGACAGATGCCACTCAACAAAATAACATTGCAGGTATCTTTAGTTAGTAAAAAATACTAATTAAATCTGCCTTGTAGAAAAATTAGAAACGTTATACTCTGTCAAGTTACTAGCATAAAATGCAGCCTAAGCCCTATCTTTTAATTAGTACAGTCACTGTAAAGGGTGGGGAACCATACATAGATTGCAGTTGTTGGACAGTTGCAGTTATAGTTATAAATAAAATCTTTAATATTGCAATTCAAAAAAGGGTGTATATTTGTAGAGACCACCGGAGCTATATATAGAACCTTTAGCCCACTCACCTAGTATTTGTATATGTTTATATAGGGTCTACTACAGAGGCTCACATGCTAACAGCACATCACACACCTGTTCACTGCCACTTGCTTGAAAAAGTAAGTGCCTCAAACTCTCACTAGACTGATCTCCTAAAACCTGACCCAATAAAACTATGTAGCCCTACCATAACCTAAACTCAAACTCAAAAACTACTAGTCACTTTCCAACCTGAGTACTTACTTGCTCCCTAACCCTAAACCTCCCTCTCTAACCGTAAAGTTTCTTGTCTTTCCCTAAACATAAAACACCAAATCTCCTCCCTAAACAGAAACTCCCTGACCACTTCCTAACCCTAAAACTCTCCTCCTGTTGCCTAAACTTAAAACGTCCACCCGGCTCCCTAGCCTTAAAATTTCTCTCCTAGTCCTCAAGCCTAAAATCACCCTCTCGCACCCTTCCCAAGGCTGCTTACCCAAACTCGTATTCAAGTTTAGGTGTGTGCAGTAGCCCATACAAGCAATGAGGGGCTACAGTCCTTGGCTTCCAGGCAGTGTATTTTGAGAGCTTGGGACTTCAACACCCGTAGTGAACCCATTTATTTATGTTTTCATTTATGTGTTTTTTTGTTTTGTTGAGCAGGAAGGTCAGACTGGGTAGTGACCATTTTCAGTGAAGGTCCAAGGAAGAAAGCTTACATTAATACATAATTAGTGAAATTTTTAAACTAGAGTCCAAAATAGGTTCAGTGACAGCATTTATACAATTTCATAACATTAAATAATACATTTACAGGAAGTGTTTTAGTTAGTGGGTGGAGAAAGAATTAACTGCTAGGAGATTTGTGTTAAGAAACTATAGAGATAACACATTGTGGTTATATAGGTGGAAACATAAAGAGTGTATAGGCTGGAGAAGTCTGAGTTCATGTAATAGGAAGGACTGGGGGAAGACTTGCTCAGTGAGCAGAAGGAGTAGGTTGAACCCAGCTAGGAATGGTGTAGATGCTATTTGTGCAAGGTTTTGAAGGTATTTACCTTTTCTGTCTGTTTAATGTGAGTTTGGATTTTGTTCCATAGTTTTAACACATACTGAGAATAGAGGGAATTTCCAGCAGTGTTGTATGATTTATTGATTGCTAGTAAGAGTTTATCAGATCAGAGGACTCTAGTAGGTGAGTTGTACAGTAAAGTTTTTTTCTAATTAAGCATTTCTGAGGACAGTATATGAAGTTGTAAGCAGTGATTAGTTGTAAGTAAATTGATTTGGGAGTTTGAGACAGTTTCTGTCATAATGCTAGTCTATGATGTGTTTTATAAGAATGGCCAATTGTAAATTTACTTTATAGTAGCAAGAGGCAGGTAGCTCAATCGGGATCCATGTTTTTGATGAGTTTTATTAATGACTTGAAGTACATGTGGGCTGAACTTAAGGTTGTCATCAGTTATGACTCCTACTAGTTTGGCTTGGCTTATTGTTTTGATTATTGTGTTATTGCATGAGGGGATGTGAAATGTATGCACCTGGCTAAGGAATTGTTTTATGGTGAGCACCAAAAGTTTGGTTTTATTGAGGGTGAGGAGTAATTTAGAGCTTTTAGGCCAAAATGAAATGACAATGAAGTAGCCTTGGATGATCTCCTGATGTTTAGCTAGGGAAGGGACAGACCAGTTAAGGGTTAACCCGTCAGTATATTGTACATACAGTAAGTGGAAAGTGTTTTTGTAGTGAGAGGTTTATCTGTGAAAATGTTAAATAGAAGGAGGAGCAAGTGAAGGGCCTCGTCGAATGGCAATAGAGAACGTTTGGAATACTGTCAGATCTTGTTGCTATTTAACAATTTGTTGGAAAATGGACAGTTAGCTAGAAAACTAGGAAAGAGAAAGGCTGAAGCAAAAGAAATCAAGTTCAGACAGAAGTTTTGTTGGGACTCTGTTGAATGCTTTGGATACTGTAAGTCAAGGAAAAGTGAGAAGACTAACTTGCTTTCATTTTTATTTTGAGTTAATAAAGTGAGTTTAATTAAGAAACTCAGTTGCAGTACTGTGGTTGGGCCCGAACCATGTTAGGTTTTGGCAAAGAGATTATTAGTGAAAAAATTGCATGAGTTGAATATGAATGCATTATTTTAGTACTTTTTTAAAAGGTGATGGGATTTTAATGCATTTATAGTAAGTAAAATCAGTCTATGTACCACCTTGTTTATAAATGGAAGGTAGGTTGGGAGGGTGGCCTAATGGTTAAGGTGTTTGTCTTATAAACACAAGGTGCAGGGTTTGAGTCATACAAGGGATAATTGGCTAGTTTTAAAATGGCTCACAAGGGCAATTAGCTTAGTACTAATCTATGAGTGCCTCTTTGATCTAGTGGTAGGACTTCTGCCTTTGAGCTGTAGGTATGCGAGTTTGAAACTGTCCATCCCAAACTTTTCCCTAGGGCCGATAGCCTAGTACCAATCTATGAACCTATATTCACCCCAGGGATCATGTCAGTCGCCCTGCTAGACAGGGGTCCAGGGAAGTAAATAGTGTAGGAAGAAATAGCCAGGGAATTGCTATGGCTAGGCTTGTATAGGCCCTAGGGCCAATAGCCTAGTACCAACCTATGAACCTACATAGTTTTCAGCTGCTGATTGATCAGAATGGAGACTGCGAGGGCTAACACATCTGCAATGATTTTTTAGGAAATTGGTAGGGAGGTTATCAACAGTCAGAGTTGCTGATTTTAGCATGCCTAGTAACTCTCTCATAGTATTTGTAGGGATAAGGTCATGGGTAGATGTCTATAAGTGGTTGTCAAGTATGGTGGGAAATGGCAGAGAGCAAGTGGGGTAGTCATTAATCAGGGATAGAATGATCTAGATGAAGTGGGAAGGGACCTGAGTGCCAATGGAGCTGCTATTACTAGTGGTAGAAGGGGAGTCTGTGGTAGCATAATTTGGCTGCTATAGCTGTTTTAGCGATGGTTAGGCAAGTTTGGGATTACTTCGGTACTTTTGATGGAGGCTGATGTAATAAGTTTTCTTATTTGGTTTTCACATGTTTCTTGGTGAGCTTTCTGTGATGTCTAACTTTTGAAAAGTATGTTCAGTTTTATTTTTCAACCATTTTGCATCCGTTCCCTCTGGGCTTTATCCCTTTGCAACATTAGCTGTTTGTTCTCCTTTGACAGGCATGGAGCTGTGGAAGGGCATTCTGGAGGGTAGGTACAGATTTTGAACATAAGGAGAATCCCATTGCATTTTGAGTTTAGTGACAAAAAGGGGGAGTTTGTCTTTAGAGCAAAGAGGCTGGTAGGGTTGAAGCATGCATTTAAGTGCCAAGCATTTATCAGGGTAGTATATTAGAGTATGAGCTAGTAGCAGCTGACTATAGTGGAGATGATGTGGGAGTTCAGTCCAATTGTGTTGTTTAAGAGCAGAACAGTGATGAGTTCTAAAGGGGCAATTTGCAGGAAAATTAGTTACTTTATTGTAGTATTGGTCCAGCTTTGTTTGTGTGGACATTTGTAGGTTAGTAAATCGTATGGAGGTATACACTAGGCTAGGTAGGAGGTAGGCTTTAGCTATGGTTTCTTTGGTTCTGTCTGCTTAGTATGGTTTTGTTCTATATTAGAGGGTGAGGCTTTGGTGGGTTGCTTTTGGTGTTTTATTTTGGAAGTGTAGGTAAATTTCAAGTTGTCATCAATTTTGACCCCTAAGAGTTTGGTGTTAGGGACCTGTTCAAACAGACTATTATTTAATGAAGTGATTTTGACAAGAGTTTTGTTTTGGAAGAATGTATTAGTAGGAGTTGTGAGTTGTCTAGCCAGGATTCTACAGATGCAAAGGATTCTGGAGTAATTTCTTGAAGTTTTTTTTAGGTTAGAGGCTGTGCAGATGAATGTGGTGCTATCTGCAAATTTTACAAGAGTGGCATATTTGGAAGCAGTATGTAGATCAGTGTGCCTGGAAGCAGTGTGTAGATCATTTAGAAATATGTTAAACAGGTGGGGTTCAACTATGGACCCTTGTGGCCCTCCTACAGTAATGGGTAGAAATGATGAGTTTTCTTGCTGCCATTTGACTACTTGGAGTCTGTCTGACTTACTGTCTGTCTGTTAGGTAGCTGTTAAAGCAGGAGAGGGAGAAGGGGGATAGTTTTAGTAATAGCTTATGGAGAAGGATGATGTTGAATGCTTTGGTCAGGTCTGGGAATAAGGAAGATACTAGAATTCTAGTATTTCTGTTTTATTAATGGTATCAGCAGACTGAAATAGTGAAGTAGATGCCTATGGCTAGGATGAAAGCCATGTTGTGTTGGGCGGAGAGAAGATTGTTTATGGTGCGGTTTTGCAGTAATTGGGAATGGATATACTTTTCTAAAATTTTAGATAATGGTTACAGAATAGTGATTGGGCTGAAGTTGGAATTGTCAGCAGAGGGTCCTCCTTTGTGAAGAGGAAGCATGTATGCCTTCTTCCAAATGATGGGGCATGAAATTCTAAAACTGATTATTTTACCAGTACAGATATTGGATAACCTACAGTTTTCAGAAATTCAGGAGGAAGGCTGTCTGCAGCAGAGCTTGTAGTTTTTAGATTTGGGAAATGTTTTCTTATGGTGGAGATAGTCAGATTTCAGTGAGCACTGAACTTCCATGGGGTTTTGTTGGTGGGGGTTGGTTTGATGGTGAGGTTGTCTTTGATATGTAAAGCTACAGCTTGAAGGAATCATTTGTTAAAATTATTTGTCACTGCTGATGAAGTGTCTTCTGGGGAGGGTGTGGGTTGTTGACTTTGGAAAGGATTTAGTAGATTTTGGACCGATGACCAGAATTTTTTAGGATTACTTTGGTGTGCTTGCAGTACATTGAAGTATAGCAGCTTTTTTTCATGCCTTATATTGTGTTTGGTTTTATGCTTTTATCTATCTATATTGTAGACGTTTTCCTGGGATTTGTTGGTGTGCCATGCTTTCCAGGTCTGGTCTCTTAGCAGCATTATTGCCTAATGTTTGTAGATAGCCCTGTTACTGCATTAAATTTGCTCTTTTTCTCCTGACTGAAGCATGTTCTTTCAGTATATTGGGAAAGGTTTTGTTAAATTCAAGGCAGCCTTCATTAAAGGAAGATGTTTTAATATATTCCAGTTGTATTGCTTGAGAGTGGAGATGGAATTGTTTATGTTAAAATTGGATAGGTTATTGCATATTCTTATGGTGTTGTACTCGATTGCATACAAACCTGTTAGTAAAACTGGGTAGGTGTGCTATAGTTATAGCATGCTTGCACTACATTTACTGTGAGCTATAATTCTGTAATTTAAATGGATACATTCGAGCCAGTAAAGCCAAACCCCAATAGCTGTGGACATGATCTAGCTTGGCTGGGTTTTTCTTGCAGTTTTTACTAAATGGTTTGTCTGTGTTACTTTTTTTACCCTTTGATTTCAATGTTAACTGGGACATTTTGCAGGCACCTTAATGTTTATGGACATTATC
Organism: Protopterus annectens; assembly: GCF_019279795.1. Classification (NCBI taxonomy): domain Eukaryota; kingdom Metazoa; phylum Chordata; order Ceratodontiformes; family Protopteridae; genus Protopterus; species Protopterus annectens. The sequence goes on from NC_056745.1 coordinate 1,132,326,036, forward strand.
TGAGTTTAAAGACTCTGTGTTTCATTAGTATAGCCAAACAATCTACTTATACTGTACTGATGAGGTCGGTAAGAAGGCTGAAATGTTAATGTCCACAGCACGTGGGGTTTAGCTTTATTGGCCTGAATGTATCCATAAGGACTTAAAAAGTAAAAAGTCATGGACATTCAGAAGCTATGTAGCTGAAACACTTAATATCCTTGTGGGGCCCTTTGCATATATCCCATGGGCCTCTATTTTAGGAAGTTTAAGGTATCACACACTGAAAAACTCTAGCGTGGCTGTTTTTTTTTTTTTTTTTTGCAGTTTATAGATGGATGGATGTATAGATATATAGATAGATAGACAGACAGCTAGAAAGACAGACTTACATGAAAGATGCATGTGGACATACAGAAAATTATTTATGTGAATACGCTGAGGAATAAAAGTGGCTCTAAAAATGATAAGGTATTTACCCTAATTCTATAACTCTTTTCTCAATTCCACTTTTGTCTCATAACATAACCCATCTATACCCAGAGTGGACAGTGAAATAGCATTACATGACATGTGAATTACTGCATTGGTGATAGAATATCACCTTTTGTCCTAATGGCTTCCAAGCTGAACACACCGTTAGAGGTATAAAGATAGACAAAAGCCACTCAGAGTAATGATAAAGTGACAGTGGGATGGCAGTTTCACTGGGTATGTGTTGCTGCATCCATATGTCCATTTGGGGAGTCTAGAACTAGTAGGAAAAATAAGACTATGGGCAGGGAAATGTGGGTAAAAAAACTCTTATCTTAATTTCCATACTTCTGATACTTCCATACGGCCCTTCTAATGGTATAATTCATTAAACTTTTGTTTTAATTCTTTCCTGGCTTTTTATGAAATCATGTGTGTACTCACTTCAACTGTGAACTTTTTGAGTATCTCCTGTCACCATCAATGTGAACCATTTGGAGTCAGCTTTGCTGATGCAGAGGGATAAAAAACTGACTACAAGCCAAGCAGCCTGAATTTGTTGGCAACTTAGGTCCTAATGGAGCTGGCAGGTGGAGAGAGGAATGAAGGGGTAGAGTCTGTTCACATCTCTCAGGGATGAAGGATAAATATTGATTTGATAGGATCATAGGAGGTTACTAGGCTAATGGCCCTGGGACTCTTACAAGCCTAGCCAAGAATTTATCCCAAAAATAAACCTCAGTCAGCACCTGCCACCCCTGTCAATGAGGGACACAGGTGGAGCCCCTGGGACAAATTTGTGGTTTCCCATCCACTCATCAAGGTTGTGCTTGAAGAGGGTCAGTGATGTGCTCTGTTTGACGTGTATGGGAAGTCTATTCCAGAGATGGGGCAGCATCTGGGAGACAAACCTGTCTGTCCAGCAGGTTTTGTTAATGTCACATATTAGATTGAGGCCATTTGAATGGATAGTTTGTGAGGAGTTAGAATTATGGATATGGAGCATCTCTAGTAGGGCAGGGTCCGAGATTGCCTTGTAGGTAAGACTAAGATCACTCCTGAGCAATCTGTATGATACTGAGTAGAGTGATAGTGATTTGAGCCTGTCTGCATAGGATAGGTGCTGGAGGCCATGGATTCTCTTTGTGAGGTATTTCATTGGCCTTTCCAGTTGGTGCTGATGTTTGGAGAGGTACATCCCAAACGGAGTGTTATACTCAATTATTGGTCTAATGACGGAGTGGTATAGAGAGGTAATAACCTCCTTTTTTCAGGATGCAATCCCTTTACTTATGAGATGAACCAAGTAAAAGGCTTTTCTGACCACTGCCGCTACATGATGTTCGGATGTGAGATTGTTATCAACCTGAGTGCCCAGGTCTCTCACCACAGGTTGTGTGCTTAGGGTTTGCTGTTGATGTGGTAATCAGTAGGGGTCATGTTTTTGCCAAATGGTATGATGATACATTTTTTTGCATTTATCTTGAGGTCATGACTTTGGCACCAGTCATTAGTTGCTGTGAGACCTTCTTGCAGTATGTTAACATCATTTGTGGAGTCAATGACAGCCCCCAACTTACAGTCATCCACAAACTTGGTCAACCACAAGCCTTTTGTCTTTGCCTGGACCTCTGAGAAATAGATGCCAGTCAGTAAGGGTCCCAGTACAGATCCCTGTGGAACTCCACTAGTGACAGGTCTGTTATTGGAGGTGCTGGTGCCTATTTTGACTTTGAGGGTCCTGTCAGTGAGCCAGTTGGCCACCGACCTGATGAGATAGGGATTTACTCCAAGTTGTGTTGTGTTAGCTTTTCGATGATGCCAGAGTGGGGATTGTGTGAGAAAGGCTTGGCCAAGTCAAGGTAAATTGTATGTACTGACTTTCCGTAATTCAGGACCTTGGTGATAGTCTCAAAGAAGTCAACCAGGTTCAACAGGCAAGATCTGCCCTTGACGAATCCGAACTGGGTGGGGTCAAGTGCTTGGAGATTGCCTATGTCCTTGTTTATGAGATCCATAATAATATGCTCCATGGCTTTACAGATCAGACTTGTCAGGCTAATGGGGCAATAGTTTCCAGAGTCGGCAGTGGCACCAACTTTGTGCAAGGAGTTGACAATGGCAATTTTCCACTCTGCTGGAATGAAGCCTGTACTTAGTCTGTGGTTGAATAGGGTGTTCAATGGCAAAGCCAGTTCATGCTGGAAATGGTGCAGAATACATGCTGAGATACTATCAGGTCCCATGGAAGCTGTGTTCTTTGCCTTGGACAGGGCCAGTAACACTTGCTCTAAGGAGATGTGAAGTGTGGGACAAGTACTGGGGATATCAAAAGGGCCTTTGAGGGGTACGGGGGGGTGAAGTTTTTGCTGAGCCTATCTGCTTGCAGGTTGGCTAAGTCAACAGGATCAGTGTAAATGATACTGATAAGTACTAATTCGGAACACACCAGGGCTTTGCCACGGAGGTTCCTGACGTAACTGAAGAAGACTTTATGGTTTCCCTTTGTTATGGAGGCTAGTTTCCATTCATAATTGGCCTTGGAGGTTTTTGCTAGTGATCTACTTTGGTTGTTGAGGCTAAGGAGGGAGTTTTACCAATTTTTAATTTGTTCCTTTTTACCCTTGGACAACAGTTTCTTCCTTTTTTGTAGAGTCTATCGATAGAGGATGTCCACCAAACAGGTTTGTGTTTCCTTGGGGAGCAGGTTTTAGTTCTAGTGGGTATGGCTAAGTCCATGCAGTTGTACAGGTGCTTGTATACTGCATTGGTGTACTGTTCAGCATAGTTGTCTGCATCCTCTGAGGGGACAGTGGTGTGAAGCTACAGATACTCTCCCTTACGAGGTTGTAGTCAGCTTTTGAGAAGTTTTTTAGCTTGATTACGGCTGGGGGATTGGGTGGAATAGAGACTTCGAATGAGACAGTCCAGTGATCTGATCTCACCGGGGAAGAACATACGGGTTCCTATTAAATGATCAAAGATACATTCTTTCAAATACATCTTGATTGAACTTGAAAGCACAAAAAAGCAAAATAACAAAAGAGCATATAGGCAAATTCTTTCCCTGGGAAAGAAATCACTTGGCCGCTTCCATTACTTTGCCATTTTCGTCACTGTAGTCTGATTATCTCCCCTTGTGGGGGATGAGGCGAGCTGCTCTAGTTCGTTAAAATTGATGAAGTCGAGGAATCATTCAGAGAGTGCATTAGTGCAAGAATAGTTCACCAAGTCTATAGTGGGGTAGTAGAAGTCACCAAGGTTCAGGGTGTTAGGGGGTGCCTTGATGGGGTCAAGTAGATCCAGGTAAGAGGAGGGTGTCCTGAGTCAGGGAGGGGGCCTATAGCTAGCTATAACTTGGATGGGTGTCTTGCCAACTGTCAGTTGTACCTGGAGTAGTTCCAGTGCACCGTGCTGGCAAACCAGTCTGGAGGTGTGCCTGTCCTTAATGAAGATAGAGACTCCCCCACCCTTCCCGACCTCATTCTGGGGTCGGAATATGTGGAATGAGATATAGCCTGGTAAGGCAGGAGTGCTTTCTGTAGCCCTGAACCATGTTTATGTGACCACAGAGATATCAGCATCTTCCAGTGCAAGGAGGGCCTCCAGTGAGTCCATTTTCAGGTTAAGGCTCCTAGAGTTAAGCAGTATGACCATCAATTTGCTTTGTGACAGATCTTTTATGTTGGAAGGTTTGTCTTTGGGACATTGCCTAAAAACACACAATGGGGGAGGTGAGAGCCTTGGCCAGCATCTGTAAACCCAGTGGTGATAGGTGAAGGCCATCTCTGGAAAAGCATTGAGGCCTGTCAGCCATGTCATCCCAGGCAGACAGATACTGGATCCCCTTGGAATGACACCAGAAACTAAGCCAATTATTGAAGTGAATTATTTTTTTGTTGGTATTGCGGTATCAGTCTTGGAAAAGGTAGGATGCTTCTTAGGGCTAGGGTCATACCTGAATGGAACACATACTGTGAGAGTTCAATTATGTCTCTCTTCATATAGTCCAGGGAAGTACTTCTCAAGTCATTCACACCAACATGTGCAATGACAGAGTTGTACTTGTACTTGTTTTGGAGAGACTTAAGTGCGTGCATGATGTGGCAGATTCTGGCACCAGACAGACAACTGACCTTGACCTTCTCCTTGCTGAGCCTGGTGAGGGGGGCATTGGTGTGTCTCACAACTGAGTCACCAATGACTAGTATGTTTGGTTTATTGTTATGCCTTATGGGCTGTGTTTGTTTATTGTTATGCCTTATGGGCTGTGTTTGTGAGATACTGGTGTGTTATCTGCTCTGTGTGATGTGTTGGGTGTTATGTGTGGAATGTTTGTGAGTGTGTTTTGGAGGTCTCTTCTGTTTAGGTAAGTTTTTATTGAGGTCCTTTGCATAGGTGTGTATGTATGTTGTGCTTGGCTATGTGATATGAGTGGTGTGGTGTTTGTGCTGGCAGTCTCCTTTTTTGTCAGGAGTGCTGAAGGTGGCATGAGAAAACATGGATTCCAGGTTACTGATGTGAATGTGCTAGGAAAAGAGGGCTGTCAGTAAACATTAGGCAGTTGCTATACTGTTTCAGTATGCCCATGTCGACAAGGTTGGCAGGAGAAACTGATGGGAATTGTGCAGACATGGTGCTCTGAATGCTTGGGCGGACTTATCGAGAGAGGGTTTTGATAAGGGTTTGTCCACAAGAGTGTAGATCATAAGAACCTTCTTAAATGTAAAGTAACTGGCCTGAAGCACAAGTGCTAAAACCAAAGCTAAAATGCTTATAATAACGGATAAATTTAATCAGGCTACTAACAAGCAGTACTAAATGCAGCAGGATAAAACCACTTAAACACTTAAGAGCACAGTGCAAAAATAAGGTAATAAAGTATGAAGAACACAATTACAATAAAAGCAGCTGAATAAAGTGAAATGTTTTTTTTTAAGGGGTGTTCACTTTGGGGTACAAGCAGAGAGCTCCCAGTGGAGACCAGGGAAACTGCCTGCACTGCTCTGCCATGAGTAGTTGAGGCTGTCCTGCTGGCTTAAGGCCCTCTCAGAGGTAGGGAACATCCCAGCACTGATGTCCAGTGCACATCCAAATTACAAAAGTGGTGAGTATCCAGGGGAAAGAGAACTAGGATAGGTTATTCCTGTGATTTTGAAAGCTAATCACTTCCTACTACCTGACTTTCACCATGGTGGGTGGACTAAATAGCATCTCAATGCAGGACTGAATGGGTCATAACACTCTCATCTAGCCCAGGGATGCCTGGTCAATGCAGGACTGAATGGGTCATAACGCTCTCATCTAGCCCAGGGATGCCTGGTCAATGCAGGACTGAATGGGTCATAACATTCTCGTCTAGCCCAGGGATGCCTGGCTCTTGCCCTCAACAGAATGAATGGTCCAAGCTGTGTGAAGGCAGAGGAACCATCAGGCAGGTCCTGAGGGGAACAAAAATGTTCCTACTTTTCAGACAGAGCACACACAAGCAAGGATAAGTCCTAGCTGCTGAAGATATCTATCCTAATTCCCCATGTGAAGTGCACTTTCAGTGAAATAGTTCAGATGTGCAGGGGTGATAAGTCAGTTACAATATCACATTGTAACGCATGCCATATAGACTTACTTTGACTACATCACATCATTAGATAAGTATTTCACTGCAATGGAAGTTGAAGCTCAAATTCTGTATATGTCATGGCCATCAGTGAGCCTCCCTAAAGGTTAGAGTAAAAGAATATGACTAACTATATAAAGCATTAGACATCCAAGATGTTACCAACAACTCAAAGCATTACTTCAAATATTTCAGGGTCAAAGTTTTCACAACTTCATATCCATTTTATGCTATGGTAGAATCCCATAACCGCTATACCTACCATCACCTTGATAGCATCATGATACTGAACTATCAGAAATTAAAATGTATGTCACAGAGCTATCCCCTAAACAACAGCTGTCTACCCATAACACCCCAGGTCTTCAAAGTGACAAAAATTACATTTAAATGTAAGATGCAAAGCAAAGAGCCCATTATACATGTTCAAGACTAATTACCACAAACAGTGCAAGATTCCCAATAACAGTTTTGCTTAATTGTGTTTGTTTTTTCTTCCTATTCCAAGGGCCCATGGGACCATTTCCCAAGACAAGTATGTGTATAGCATGGTGGTGATGAAAGTGAATGACCTGAACTATCTATCAATGTGACAGGTATAGGTAAGACTCTACTCCTGAGTGAAATAGAGCTGATACTAGCTATTAAGCCAATTATCTTCAGTTTGTCCTGGGGGGCACTATATCCTGTATGTATCAGCTTGGGGTGAGGTGACAATTCGGCCTACTTGTTTTGCAAGGGATGGCCTGCATCTCTCATTCAAGGGTTTCCTCATCCTGGCAAAAGTCTCTTCTGCCCCCATAGTGCCTTTTTTAGGCGCAGTACATCTAATGGAGATACCAGCTATTTAATACTAAACTGGATCACATTAAGGTGCTTCTTCTCAATCCCAATAATTTCAATAGCAAATTACCTGATATCAAGGTGCCCCATTATATGGTGCATGTTATTATATGTGTAGGTACAAAGACTTGTTTTAAATGTAAAGAAAGTACTCCTTCCATACCTGGGTTTTGCATGTACCACGCCTACAGGCCTGGTTGAAACTGCGGTATTATTTCCATATTTGTCAGGGAGCACAGCTGATCTAAACAGATATACAGAGACCCACAAACTGAGCTCTTAATAGCTTCAGTTTATAAGTTGTCAGTTTATGGAATATTACATAATCCCCTCCAAGTCTTCAGATAATCATATTAGATTCCTGGAAAATTTGGAAGAAATTCCTAATAATAACTCCATAATAGTAGGTGACTTATCCAGTCATAGACTGGGGCACCTATACCTCTAACATAGGGCATGCCCAAGATTTTTGGTTTAGAAAAATAAGACTTTCCTGGAACAAATAATGAGTGAACCCAATAGAGGCCAAAATATCCTGGATCTGGTCCTCAGTATTGTCTCTACCTCTTCTACTCCACTAGTGTCTCCTTTTAATTTAATTAAGTTGGACTTTTGCTCACAAAATCACCATACTCCCATAATACCAATGCCTCCATATTTAAGGACTTCAAAAGGATGACCTTTATACTATTATATGATGAAATCTCTAAATTTAGCCATGACATCACTACCAGTGACACTGACACAGCAGCCAATTTTGCTAAGAATTTTTATACCCATTTAGAGAATTGAATGGATATAGCAGTCCCAACTAGAGCCAAATACAACAGGAAATGTAAAAACAATCCCACTTTATAACAAAAAATATTACTGAAACTATGCAGTAAGGCTAGAACTCCTCAATTTCTTTGATTGTTTTATGTATTTCTTACAACTTTGCCTCCTTAGTGTGTCAGTCCATTTAAAATGTCAGGCAGTTATCATTTTAGTATTATTCTGAAGTACATAGAGCAGTGCTCTCTCCTACCTGCTAATTGTAGTTATCCAGAGCATAAAACTTACACAAACCTAAACCCTTTGAATCTCCTGGGTATATTTCTGTAGAGCCAAATAGTATTTGTTCATGGAGCAAATATATTACATCTGTAATCGTATTCAAAATATTGCCATACAGTGCTTGTGTATGTATTAGAAGACAGCTTTTCATATATATTCTTGTAGAGTGCATAAAATAAATGTACTAAGAAAAGTTTAGAAAAAGATTCACGAACATTATTTCCCATAAAGAAGGTATGGTGATGGGTGCACAGACTTTAATCTTACTTGGAATCTGCAGAGGCTTTCAGTTCCATTCCCTTTAATATGCAAATAAGGGATTCTGTTTATAAAGTGCTGCAGAAAGAATTAAATCAAGCAAACTCGTTTCATTGTTATATTCATATATGTTAATGTGATCCCATTGACATAGTTCAATCTGATCTGATTTGTTAAGACTACATTTATGCAGAATTGCTATTTTAAAGCAACCATTTAACCTAGTGAAATGGAAAAAAATGATTCTGCCCAATTACACGTTTTACAGAACATTATTCAGTGCAGAAAATTAAAGGACTTGCAAAAGTTGGCAGGTGACAAAAGAGTCTGCAAAAAGCTTTATGTAAGCAAGATTATTCAAAAGGTTATTTCTGCAAATATAAATTCCTGCTACATGGGCCTCTTCAACAGGCACCCACTTATGGATGTCTACCTTGCAGGTGTTTTCAGAAGAAGGAGAATTGATACGAGTTTCCAAGATAAACTAGTCATTGTGCGTTTTGATACAAAACAATGTAAGACAGTAAAACATGCATACGTTTTAAAACATGTTATACCATATGGAGAACTTTCATCACACATTATGGCTGCATGGTATAACTATATACATATTTTTATAAACCAGCATAGGTTGACTTAATGAGAATATAAAGGTTTTTAAATTTGAAAAAAAAATTTCTATTTTTTTAAATATTTTCTGACAATAACTTGCTACAAAACTTCCCATTTTCCAAACAACTGACTTCTGTGATGCTCGCTAATGCTATTTTGCCTATGCATTTGCTGCCAGTCAATTTGTGTGTTGTTGAAAATCATGACTTTGCATGCCTCAGTGTACCAACTGTCCGTGTATTGAGTGCCCTGAACAGAACTATTCCTCGTCTCCTTTGTAAATGGACTGTATCCATTTGAGAAAGCTCAATTAATACAGTATAATACCTACATAAAAACATGTTCTCTGGTGATCTGACTGCCTAATTTATATGGTATTTGGCAGAGCTAACTCTTACTCTGGCAGTTAGTGCAGGGGGGTTAAGACTTTTCTGTGTTAACAGGCTGCTTCCTGCAGTCCCAGGCTTGATCATCTCAGCCTCCATTTGCCTGACCAGGTCACATAGTCAGTGTTTCATGATTCCCCTCAAGAGACATGTGCTCAGGCCTCTCAGTAGAGGGGGGCTACATGGTAACCCACCCCCCACCTGCAAAAAAAGAGATTTACTCCAGTTTTTATCAGAAGTGCTTCTGGTGAAACATTTTCAACCTTTTTGCTGTCGTAGAGAAAGGAGTCAATAAATCAACATGATTCTACCAATTGCACCAGCACTGCTCATCAGTACTGTTGCCTGCAGTCACACAACAGTCACACAACAGCACTAGAGATTGACAGTCACACAACAGCACTACAGACTGACAGAGCTATGATTGTTTACAAGATGGAATTGTGAAGCTGTTGCTTTAAGCACAACTCATACCGCTATATAATGTTAGTCACAAGGATTATTGCTGATAGAATTACACACACATATCAGTATTAATCAATGGAGGACATCAGCTCCCCTCCCCCAGCCCGATCCTTTCAGTAGTCAGGCATTTAGGCATGCAGTCTGGAGGTGATATGACCATTTGGGGGAGTCTAGCTATATGTGCCAACATATGCTATGCTGTGCTGCCTTACTAGTTGCTCTTAGATATTAGGTAAGCATGCCATGTTATTTTTGTTTTATTATTGAACATTGTTGTTTTATTGCTTTGAGCTTTTATTAATAATATCATAAGAAAAAAGTTACCAACAAGTGCTTGTGTGGGTGCCAGGTTCCTTCAAAAAGCTTTCACTTACTGTACATTTTTTTTATTTTGTTCAGCAGGGAATCATAACTAATAATTTTGAATGTTATAAGAAAATTTTATCTACGTGAACAAAAGAAAATTCACAAGTATTTTTCAAGCCTGAAAAGTTAGATGCTTCAAATCATGTCTCTTCTTCTTTCTCCTTCTGTTAATCGGAAATCTATTCATGAGACTTACGGATGATGGCAGGCTACAGTAAAGTCAAAGTAAACGTTATTGTCATTCAGACTTCACACAACAGTGCAAACTGAATTAAATTTCATTTCTCCGGACTCAGTTGTGCAAAACATCACAAGAAGGATTACAACAGACATCATTACATCACAGCAAACCATTACAGACATGACACCCAAAACATTTTATGAATCTAAAAGTACATCATTGCACAGAATTCCAACAGTTATCAGTATTGCACAAGAGGTTAGTTTTGCATTGGTTGGTTTATTACACCACAAATATGAGATGAGACTAGCATTTGAGTTATTGCACAAAAATATGAGTTTGCATGAAGTCTCTAAACTTTGAAGAGTAAACAGTTCAGTGTTTAAGCACCTCTTTGTTTGGCTGTCTATATAATGTAGATTTATTCCGGTCAATTAACATATATGACACTTGTCTCAACAAGGGTTAAAGGAGGTAAAACTACAACAGGCTATTGTGTTACCTGAGTATACTTAAAATGGTGCTTGATGTTGCGAATTTTCAGCTTGAGAAGGGGAAGTCTTCTACCATAGATGTCAGTTTGCAGGCAACCAGCATATATGTGATGTTTGTAAACTTCCTGTGTTTGCTGCATCTTCATTTTCCACAACCCCTTCACTGAGTCATTTCCTGATCATAGTAATGACAATGTCCAAGAAACGGGTGTCAGTTGGTAGATTACTCTTATTTTTGCCATCTACTATACAAACAGAGCAGGTGCACGATGCTTGCATACCTGATCTTCAGGTTTCCTGGAATTAGACATTGTTTCTCATGGATGTCTGTTTCTGCTCTGACTGCTAAACTAACTACTATAAATATGCTCAGAAGTATTGTGCTGTTCTGTAAAAGTAAATCAAGTTTCACTAGCCCCTCCAAAATGTTTCGGTTCAGGTTTTTCCATAATTAAAAAGAGAAAAATGACTCCTCCTTGTCTCTAAGTTCTGAAGAAGCTGAAGAGTTGCTGACTTACTCATACCCTTTCAACACCTCTTGGCTTGAATGCAGACCCTAGAGATAAGGTCATCAGTTTTCTTCTGGCTACTCTGTCCAGGTGATGTGTCCTTTCATAAACAATCATTTAAGTAAAGCTCTAGGGAACTTTCCTAAAAGAGGTAAAAAGTATGTTGAGCTACTAAAACGTCAGACATCTGAGCCTCCTGTAGGAGCTCTAATTACCTACTTTTGAGGACCTGTATGTCCTGTTCTAAAAGCCTGATACATAAACAATGGATCCAGTGAAGCCACATAGGTTTTATAGGGCTCAGGAGCAGTACAATTGCCTGTACAAAATGTATTTAAGGACAACTGTTCTTTTTTAATACTCTGCCAAAAGCTACATTTGATTAGAGGGACTAAGAATGTATAATGCACTGGCATAAAGGACAATTCTTGAGACAAAACTGACAACACATCTGAAGGCACTGATGTTTCTGTTAGGGAAAAGTTTTCCAGGTCAGCACAAACAGCTGATGATGCTGGTACTACATTTAAAATATGGTTATAACTCCAATGATGCAAACTTTAGGGATGCCATTTCCAGTATTCTATTAAGAAGGTATTTTTTTCTCAGAACACAATCTTTCCTTAGTGACATCAGAAACCACCTTTTGAATGGTAAAGCCTGTTTGTTGGGGTCCCCTTCTAAAAAGTTCTTAAAGAATTAGAGGGGAAATGCAAAACCACTGTGATCCTAAAATAGACGTTTCATCCTTCAGATACTAAGTTCTTCAAAATTTCTTCCATAAAACCCTGATCCTTCTATCAAAATTAAATTAGCTACATGACCTATGTGGTTGTTATATTACATAATACAAACATCATAAATATATATTTTATGTGTGATCCTGATAGTGGAGTGTCTTTTTAATTAAATGATCATATATGATCCTTTGGATGAGATGATAAACCAAGGCCTCATCTGCTTCAGTTGGCGGTAACTCTGATAGATGTAAAAGACCCCATGGCACCTGTCAAAAAAGTGTGAGAAGTTCCCCGATGCCCAGGGTAAATTCTTCCAGTAGTATAAATGCTACCTCGGGTCTCCCATAAAAAAAGAGTCTACTAACCTAGTGGGAATAACCTGGTCAACAAAGGATAAATAAAATAAAAATAAATAAATATGGAGTATTTACAGTTACTATGAGATATGATTCAGTGATTCAATCACTGATTTTCCTGTTTCCACTTAGATCTACAGATAAGAAAGCAAGAATACAAGGTTTAACAGATAATACAAAAATAAAGAAACCTGGGAACACGTATATTCATGTCAGATCAATAGCCAAAAAGATTTAACTAGCAAGACAGGTCCTATATCAATAATTAAATAACTTGATTGTCTTTCCCACTATTTGTATCAGCCTGACTATCGGTTCCCCTGAAGAACTTTTGTAAGTTTACAATTTTATAACATATTGGTTACAAACTATTAATAGACAAATAGGCCAGAGAGGCAGTGTCAATGGGCTATGTCAGAGAATTCTGTGCATCTCCTGTTATAGGACCCAGCTTCAACACACCATGGCCTTGCTTGGGCTTTACAGGTATAGCCAGCCTTAGGCATAGGCCAACTAGCCATCCGCTTACAGCATCATGCTGGCACTTGTACTTTTCAGGTATTTTTTTAGTAAAGAAATGGTTTCTTCACTACAAAAAATAAATACAGTATGGAGTCGATTATCTGAACTAATTGGGACCTAGGGTAGTTTGGATAATCAAATAGTTCTGATAATCCAACATATAATTGAACCGGATAAAAAACTTCTAAAATCTTGTTTTTATCTGCATGCAGGAACACACTTTTCAATGATTCAGTGATTCCAGTGGAAAATAAAGAATATTTTTCACACAAGAGCTGATTACAAGCTCAAAAAACATGCTCAAGTGAATATGCATAATGTTTGCATATTCAGACTTTATGATTTTTCCTACCTGAAAACTTTGGAAGACTGGTTCTGATAATTGATGTTTCAAATAATCGACATTTGGATAATCGACTCATAAATACCAGAAAAACACCCCTGCTGGAGCAGCAAGAGAGATGCCATAGGGAGGAAGACCTGCAGTCTTTGACTTTCTATTTGTTAGCCTCCGACTCCTACTGCCCATGACTTCCAAATACAATGAATCGGGTAGGTCATGGATAGGACAAAGGAAGAAATCAGGAAAATTCAAAAGTGAGAGTATGGTGCAGAGAAGATTGGCAACGGTGCAGGGTAAGTATATATTTGTGTGTGTGTGTGTGTGTGTGTATATATATATATATATATATATATATATATATATATATATATATATATATATATATATATACTTCTACTTCTAAATTTCAAAGTTTCAAAACTTAGAATTTCTTATGGTTGGGACCATAAGATCAAAGTTTTGACACTTTGAAATGGAAATAAAAAAGAATAATAAAAACAAAAAAAAAATCTTTTTTTTTTTTACATTTTTGCAGGCAGGCAACCCCTCTGCACCCTCCAGACCCCCTGATAATTAAATATACCAATTCCGAGATTGCACTACAATCAGACTCCATTTCCTTTAGAAAATGCATGCTAACGCAAAATCTGTTCTAGTAATTTTCTATGTTTATAAGAACAATATTTAAAATCTAGCCCTAATTTTGCTGTCCCTCCACTTATTTCTGGTATTATCCAGGTTTGTTGTGCTAAGAGGTTAAGAGACATCTCCCGCCTATATTTTCTATCCTGGTTAACCACTAAGGATCACATTCAGTCAAAAATGCTAGACATCACAGTTCTGTGCTTCTAGCCAGAAAATGTCTATCAATGCAAAATCTGTTGTTCTACATAAAGTGGTGTCCTGCCTTTTGGGGGAATATGACTAATGGCTGATTTTTGTTCATAAGGACACATCTGATGGCTCTGTGGCTGATGGCATCACTAAGGTGCATATATGGTATTGGTCCACATTGTTGTCAGATGTAGGACAGAAAAGGTGATGAAAAAGTATTGTTGTTCCATGTACTCTGACACTCACTCCAGAAGGGTTTTCATGGATCTAGAAAACAGTTGGTTTAGTTTGATTGTGGATGCAGTGCATTATCATTACTGATTTGCTTTGTTCTTATATGTGTGTATTGATCATTTATATCTAGTTTTTAGCTGACAATTACCTTAGTTTTAAGAAAGAGACAACTAAAATAAACATTGTTCCTTTCTTACATGTGGGCAACAATCTGCTTTATGGAATCAAAGCACAGTGATTGCACTGTAGTTAGTGAAAGGTTATGTCCTTTAGAAAGGTGGACATGATTGTTGTTTCTTGCAGCATGAATGATCACATTGCTTTTGCTTATTCAACTAAAGTTGTCTCTTTGCAGGCATTAATGAGTCCTTACTGGAGATATATTTTTCTACAGCAAAACCAGAAATCTGAGCCTGTGCTACACTGTATTGCAGCTCCAGCAGATATCCATGTGTGTCACACAGCAGTAATATTTCATATTTTGAGCTGTATCCCTGCCGGAATTCTAAATTAAATATCAGTTTTTGTAACTAATACAGGTGCACACAATATTACACAAAATATATTTCTAGAGCTTCTAACTAATAGAGGAACCTCCAAGTTGTAACTCTGTAAATTTGTATATGCTTGTAGCATATTACAGCTGTATAATAAAGGAAGCCATTACCAGCCATTACAAGTAAATAACACCTTCATTGGAATACTTCCATAAATTATTCTAAAATATTAATGATTATATCAGTCACTGAGAGTACCTGATTAAGGAAATCAGTTAATCAGAAATTATAGCAATGATAGTCTAATGTTTTGTCATATCAAAGCATCCATGAATGATTCTGTACATCTGGTAGCATGGACTAGAAAACATGCATACATGAGTGTTTGTATGTGTGACTGTGTATGTGTATGTATATGTGTATGTTTCATAAAATAAATAGTTGTCACTTTTTATTAAGGTCTTTTTAAAGTGTGCAGCAGTAAAAGAACAAGTGTTGCAGTAAGTTTACATGTTTTATTGCATCACTTCATTCATTTAACTGCATGTCATACACTGATAACTTACATAAAATGCTAATGTGTCATAGTGCCTTAAATCATATTTTATAAAAATATTCAGAAGAAATTTGTAAATGTACTTTGCACTTGCAAGTGAAGTTCTGACTTTATATTTAGGAGATCAAGTTGAAAAGAAATGCACATGCCCTTCCCAGCACTGCTCTCTGTCATTTAAAGCTTTGCTACAGCATGCAAGAAGTTGGAAAATGGCATACTGAAAATTACTACTTATTCAAAAATGTTTCTACTGGAAATGGTTTTAAAATCTTTGGAATGTCTGATTAGTGTCACACAACTTTATGTATTTATTTATTTTTTGCTGGGTTAGTCCCATTAGGTGTGACCAGTTTTCAGGGGAGACCAGAAGTGGTATTTTAGTGACTGGGTATAATTTGGCCAGGACATTAGAGAAATGTCCTCACTCTTCCACAGGAGGGCACCAGTAGTTTGAGTATTATAGGGAGAGGTGTGATAGAAAAGGAACACATGGAAAGTATTATTAATGGAAGTTTGGAGGAGGTGATATTAACATAGAACGTAATATTAATGGGAATTTGGAGGAGGTGATATTAACATAGAACGTAGTATTAATGAGAATTTGGAGGAGGTGATATTAGAGTTGGATAATTATGGCTTATCAAGTCAAAAGAAGCAAGGTCTTGTGTTTCAGATGCTGAGGCTGTACCTGTTGACAAGATTTTTTTGGACACAATGGAAAAAATCTGGTAGTGCAAACAGAACCTGCCTACCTGCCTTATTTTCTCTGGTTAGCTGCCTAATTAAACAAGTCTTCAGTCAGGAAAATGTAATTTCTCTTTCTGTAAGCAAGCATGATGGCATCCCATGGCCTACCAGTCCTCCTAATTACAGGGTGCTGAAGAAGATGGTTGAAGCATAAATGGATGAAGAGGCAGTATCTATCCCAGCTGTAGGCAGTTTTAAGTTAGTGGCCAGCACTCGACCTGTTTCAGGGTAAGCAAGCAGCAATGCTAGCAGTGATCAGCAGGTGTCTGGGATGAGTCAATTCACTGAGCCAGAAGAAAATCCAAAGCAAACTACAGATCTTTTAGCAACTCAAATGGAAATAAATGCATACTGACTCATAGTATGTGTTATTTCATTTCCAAAGGCTTCTTCTCCACAAACAGCAAGTGGAAAAAAATCACTCCCATTACCTTATCCAAGGTGCACACAAACTCTCCATCAGTTTACCAGCTAATACCTCTTCCACCATCATAAATACAGTTCATCAAACTGGACATCCTTGTTTTGTTTGTCTTGTATCGCCAATCTTTATTAAATATTTCCCTTTCACTGAATCCCTGTGCAACTCTATAATGTATCCCCTAACTTTGTCCCCAGACCTGAAATCATTCACTATTTTAAGTACAAAACTATTCCATGAGTCAAATCCTTTTTATTATTAAATAGAAACAGCCCACTTTTTCACTGTCTTCTCCTCCATGTTATTCATAAGTGGATCTACCTGTCACCTTTGGAAAGTGTGCCTCTCCTCTTGGAAACCCTGCTTACTACCTTCTGTATTAACTGGAACTCTGCTCTTCAGAATTTTGCAACATATTCATGTCCACATTCAACAAACAATGCACCCAGTAGTTATTTCAGTCCTGTCTACCCTTCCTCCTTCTGGGTAGAGCATCACTTTGGCTTTCCCATTGTTTTAGGAGCTCTGTGTTCCCTCCCTGAGTCAGTGAACCAATATTAAGGTTCTGACCACGTCTCCTGTTACCTTCCAGAACTCACCTGTGTAATTCATTGCTCCCTTTCCTATTCTTGAGACCCTAAATTATTATTTCCTTTACCTTGTTTTCTCTAATGTCTTAGCCTGTATCTTTCACGGCAAAACCACGTAGCACCGTATGTTGTTACTAATTCCCTGTCCACTGAGTTCCCTCGTTTCTCTGATTCCTATTCTCTCTGGTTTCATTTACCTGATTATTGCAACTAGATAAGCTGGTACGCTACTTCTAGGCAACACCTGTTTACATAAGGAACCTGAGGAGAAAAGTTACATTCTACTGTAGAGTTGGTGATTCTCCAGGATTTTAAATTTAAATTGGTATGTAATAATCAGCTACAGACTGTGAGCTCTTTCTTTAATAGATATACATTGGTCAAGTTTAAATTGTTATTTGCTATTGTCCCTAAATCTTTAATTTATTATTTAATTTATCTATTTATTTATGTATTTATTGTAGTTTGGTAATTTATTTTGTAATAATAAGTTATGTGCATTTTGCCAAATCTCAGAACATTATGTTTACTGACATTTATAGATGCAATTATTACTACTACAACAGGTATGCATTTTTTTGCAGCTCACCTTGGAGATTTTTGCATCTTTTGTTGAAGCAATTATGCTACTGAGTTTGCAGTCACCAGGATATTTAATTGTCTAGACCCCAGTGCTACTTATGAATCTTAAAAAAATAATCATTAAAGAACTAACTCTAATTGAGAGTCCTGCAGGACACCACCAGAAGTCTCCAATGGGATAGACAGATAACTCCCACTTCTGTACTTCTTTTGTTCTATTTCTTAACCATTGCTTTAGTCACTGAAAAAAAAATATATAGCAAAATATTTAGTGCTTTTTAATTTGTCGTTTATTTCCTTATGTGGAATAGTTTGAATAGTTTAACAAGGTTATGAAAATGGGTATGGCACATTTGGGATGTTGAAATGATGGTCAGCAAAACAGAAAGTGTCCAGTGAGGTGCACCAAACTAACCACCCCATATACTGCCAGCAGCTGAAATTCTTAAAATAAATCACTGTCTACCAATCATCATAATGATGGAGTAAGTTAGGCGTGTACTGTGGTGTGTCTGTATTAGGAATCCAGTATTATGTAGGACCTTTGGGCAGAGCAGGGTTCAGTTAGGCCACAAGAACATGGTGGGAATGTGAGGATGACAAGAAGATTCCAGTCACTACTACAAAGGATGCAATCAGGCTACACTAATTGCAAGTGCAAAGGTTGCTGGATAGGGGTGTGCAGCCATCTCTAACAGGATACTGTGAGACGGTTGGGGCCCCACTTACTGACAAAGTACTGGGGAAGGAGAATACAATCTTCTTTTGCAAAAAGGCTTGTAAAGGAGACAGGAATGTTGCAGGAATTATTTGCTAGCAGGTGACACAGGTGGTCATGGGCAGGTAGGGTGGCTTTTAAGGAATAAGAACCAATAATGGTAGTAAGACCTGGGACACTTGAGTGCTCATAGGCTGGGTATGCATAAGGATGCCTGGGGATTACAATTCCTGGCAGGAGGGAGGGATAAAAGAGAAGGACTCTGGTCAGTGTTTGGACAGGTTGTACTGAAGTGGAATGACATCACTCACTTTCAGATGAGACCAGACATTTATTTCCATTTGCTACAATTTGTACATATGCATAGTGGCATCTTGCATATACTTAGTGAAGCAGCAGATAAAAGTAGGTGTGGAAAAGGTCTTTGAATTTGCATGGTGATGTAGAGTGATGATGCCCTGACTACAGCCAAAGCAACCCATGTTTGATTTCTGGCTTAATGCTTAAAGTAGCTGGCAGAAAGGGTGGTCTTTCCCATACTAGGGGGAAGTGAGCAGTAGCTAGTCATGAGGTGTATCAGTCCTTCAGAGGAAGGAGGTGGGCTACCGGCCTGATGGAGTGCTTTCAGCACACCAAGTTGCCAGCTGGTAGTGGTCTTTATCAAGGAAGTGTACAGGAGCATGCACATGCACAGGGGAAGGCATAGTGGCACTGGCAGTGACATTGGTCATGAGTACCGCCTGCCCAGGAGACAAGTTTAGTCCAATAGCAATGTGCTCATTTCTAAGATGTTGGTGAGTACACAAGTACTCCTCATGGTTGCATAATTGATGCTTCCTCAGATGACCATGAAAAGTATGCTTAAGTCCAACTGTGGATGCCTGATGGTCAGCAGGCATGGGGCATAAAAAGCATGTAGATAAAAACAGGGCTTTGAATCTGGATACTCCATAATATTCCTTATACTTCAAGCAAATGTGGGGCTAAGAGCTTGTATAAGAACTTCATGAATCTTAGTTGCTGTTCACACAGTTTCCAGTGTGGGACCCCAGCAGTGATCGATCTGGAAATCTCATTGTACATTCCCAGGCCTCTTTTCTGCTCATAGTTATGTCTAGAATGACAACAACGAAACAGGATCATGACAAATCCTAAAAGAATGTGGCCTAAAGCACTGTACATGAGCAAACTGTACTAACTCCATATACTGGAAAAAGAGAAAAGCACTGCAAGTAGGATCCAAGTGCAAGGCAAAACAAACTATCAGTAACTGCAAAAATGCCAGCACAGAACTCGGTATATATCAGTAACAAAACTACAGCAACACTAAGGTAAAACTAAAGTGTTTTAATACATATCGAACAATTCAATAATCCAGACCAGTTTCAGCCTAACATGGCTTTCCTCAGTGGAACAAAAAAAGTACAAACAGGAAATGATGCACAAATGCAGGTTTAAATAAGGTCCATAGACCAATGAGGTGCTTCCAAAGGATTTTAGGCATGCCCATAATACTGCCTGAAAGAAAAACTGGAAGGGAAAATACAAACTAGAAAATAAAAAATAACAAGTAAAAAATAGGTGATCCAAATAGCAAATATGGTAATAAAACATAAGTATGATAATACATTCAGTATTGGATATATTAATTGTTTATAAATGATCATTTAAACCAGGAGAAAATAGTGCCCCTAGCTTGATAATCCAGTATTTCTCTTTTTGGTTGAGAATGGAATGCCATCCCTGTTTGTTGGATCTGTCACCCAAAATTCTATCTACAATACAAAATTGAAATCTAGCAGTATGATGTTGAGTGTAGTGCCTGAACAAAGTGTTGGTTTCTCTTTTGGTTCAAATGTCACTACGATGTTCCGACATGCGTAATCTCAATGCCCATGATGTCTGACCCACATAAAATGAACCACATGTGCAAGTCGCAAGATATACCACCCAATCACTATTACAGTTGCCAAAAAATTTCATGTTAAAAATCCTGTCAGCGTTTTTACTGGAAAATTGTTTAGATGTGAATATAAATGGACATGATGAACAATGGCCGCATTGATAAGTGCCCCAAAGTTTGTCACCAGTCATTGTAAGTTGTTGATGTATAATGTCACCTGAACCCATCCTCTTATAATGTGAAAAAAATGAACTTAGTGCTCTCCCTCTATGGTAACCATATTGACAAGTGTTACCGACTAAGGAGGCAATATCCTCATTAGCAATGAGGATGTTCCAATGTTTCATCATGGTATTTCTAATCAAGGTGGGGGGATGGCAGAATGGTTAAAATGTTTACCTTGCAGACACAAGGTGCAGGGTTTGATTCTCACATGGGGTAATTGGCTAGGCTTAAAATGGCCCACAAGGGCAATTAGCCTAGTATTAATCTATGTACCTATATACCTAAAAAAAAAAATTGATGTTACGCCCATAGGTAGTAATAAACCATAATCCTCCATCCTGTGCATCCCTCTTTCTATCACAATATTTGAGAAGGGAAGTTCTGGTGGAACTGGTTGCAAAGTGACGTGCCAACTGAATGTCAGGCTCCTTGTATCCCCTGGTTCTGAATCTGTTGGTTAGATCTTGTTGTGATTCTTCAAAGTCATTTTCTGTGAAACAAATCCTGCGTATCCTGAGGAACTGGGATTTGGGTATGTTCCGGACGTTGAGATTACACATGTCGGAACATCGCAGTGACATTCGAACCAAAAGAGAAACCAACGCTCTGTTCAGGCACTACACACAACATCATACTACTAGATTTCAATTTTGTATTGTAGATAGAATTTTGGGTGACAGATCCAACAAACAGGGATGGCATTCCATTCTCAACCAAAAAGAGAAATACTGGATTATCAAGCTAGGGGCACTATTTTCTCCTGGTTTAAATGATCATTTATAACTAATTAATACATCCAATATTGAATGTATTATCATACTTATGTTTTATTACCATATTTGCTATTTGGATCATCTATTTTTTACTTGTTATTTTTTATTTTCTATTTTCTATTTTCCCTTCCAGTTTTTCTTGGGCATGCCTAAAATCCTTTGGAAGCACCTCATTGGTCTATGGACCTTATTTAAACCTGCATTTGTGCATCATTTCCTGTTTGTACTTTTTTGTTCCACTGAGGAAAGCCATGTTAGGCTGAAACTGGTCTGGATTATTGAATTGTTCGATATGTATTAAAACACTTTAGTTTTACCTTAGTGTTGCTGTAGTTTTGTTGCTGATATATACTGAGTTTTGTGCTGGCATTTCTTTCAGTTACTAACTCCATATACACACACACACACACACACACACACACACACACACACACACACACACACACACATATCACAGTATAGCACAAAAATGAAAGTGCTATCCATACTCCAACACTTACTTAGCATATATACTACGTGCCCATGGGGAGCTGTATTCCCTACACACAGCTCCATCTACAAATAAATAGCACCAAAGTCTCCTTCCCTTGCATAGATTGTTTTCTGACCCTCCTGTAGTCCCAAAATGTCAACATGAAATCTGACTTCAAGCTGTACTTCAGCAAATATGTTTCAAACAGATATGACATAAGCATAGCACTGAAATTATTGCCCTCAGATTCTGCCTTGCCCCTACTAGATTTGCTATTTTTCTTCATAATGACAGACCTTTTTAAAGGTTTACATATTATTTGATAACTGAAGTTAACCACTACAAAGATTCTTTATCACTTACTATGTAGGGACCACTTACAAAACATAAGAAAGTTTCTTTTTGACCATCTGCTATGATTTTTAAAGGCCAGTCTATGGTTTTAATGCTCACAATTTGAGAGATATGCTTTGTCATAGTTTACCATTCTAGCCATTTCTTTACCCCCAGGCCTTACACATTGCTCTGCAGTTTTCATCCAGCTCTCAGACCAGACACTTCATTCAGATCCCTCGCTCTCGATGGTGCAGTGGTATGTTTACCACATTTACACCGTACCCTCAGCCAAACTAGACGTGTACACAATCTCTCTCCTATTGTGCAGCAGTCAGCCCTGTTACTCATACTGTATCCATCTTCTGAGGATTTGTTTTATAAGATAATAGTTATTATTACTTGACTCATGGGCATGTGACAGTGGCACCAAGGCATTTAATGGTTAGTAGCTGCAGACATGGAGACCAGCATATACCTGCCACTTAGGAAATATGTTTTTTGCAAGATGTAATTGCCAACTATTTGTAATAGTAACTAGGGAGTGCAACGTTTGGGAAAATAGTCTGTTATAACTATAGCATCTGTACAGATCTTCAGTATTGGCATGCTCCCGACAATTCCAAGTCATAGCACTCTACTTTCAAAAAAATTATAGCAGAACATCAGAAAGAGAAGCATGTTCTGACTTAAGGACAGAATATTTTCCAATACTGCATTATACATAGTTAATGGTAAGTTATCTTTGTATAGGCTTCTTTCTGTTATTCAATAATTATACACTTTTAAACATATCCAACTTTATAAAAGATCAGTAAATAAGGTAGGAGCAAGGCTAGATCAAAGTGCAAAATTCATAGTGCGATGTTCAAATCACAGCATTTCAGAGATATGGTATGAGATGTTACTTAAAAATGTTGCTGGCTTAGATCTTATAAGATTCATATTTGTATGTCTCATTAGGATCTGCTGAGCAGGTATTTTTGTTCTTTATTTGCTGGTTGCTAATTTGTTTGTTTGCTTATGTATTCAGTTAGTTAATTAACATTTGTTAACTAGGAATGCCCATATAGGAAAGAATTGGGTAGATAATTGCAAATAATCAATAAGAGACAAGAAGAAGATAATAAACAGCTATACAAAAATATATGTGTATACAAGACTGGTAGAAGATATAAAAAAATGTAGTTTTGTAATTAATGATACCAGATTTACACGGAAGAATGGATAGCGTAATACGCAAGCACAAAAATAAAGAGTGTAATCATTTCAAGTGAAAAAATAAAACAGAGATAAGTTCAAAAGGAAAAAGTAGAGCTATGGAGAGGATGAGAAATTACAGAAGAAAATGTAAGTAAATAAAATAAAAATAAATAAATAAATATACAGTGACACACTTCGCTGCAGCAAAAAAAACATTGAACAATCATAGTCTTTTAGGCCTTTAGATAAGTTAAGTAGCTGAAATGTTTACTTGTACTGCATTTGTAAATCAACTACACAATATAGTAGAGCAAACAAAATTGCAAATATCAAAGACGACATTATTGCAAATTGATTTTTTTTTCATAACAAAAAC